>NW_027189133.1:1019279-1179279 GCF_040958095.1 Procambarus clarkii
GCGTCTTGTCCTTGCTTGCTTGCTATGTCGTTTTCGTATTGCCCTTCTGCCTCTTTTCTCACCTTGACGTATTCATTCCTGGCTCTCTGGCATCCTTCCCTGCTCTCAAGTGTCCTGGTATTTCTATAGTTTCTCCACGCTCTTTTACTTAGTTGTTTTGCTAGCTTTACATCTCTAATTAAACCATGGGTTTCTCATCTGCAATTAATATTTTTACCTTTTGGACTGGGACGAACTTGTCTGCTGCCTCTTTGCACTTCTGCGTGATGTAGTCCATCATGTCTTGGGCCGTCTTTCCCATAAGCTCTGTTTCATATGTTATATCTGTTAGGAATTTTCTTATCTCCACATAGTTTCCTTTTCGGAATGCCAACATTTTGTTTTCAGTTCCCTTCTTTGATACCAGATACTCAAACATCAGTACACTGTGACTGCTCATTCATATAATATAACTATGTATATATATATATATATATATATATAAAAAATAGAGAAAATATATTAATTCAGGAAAACTTGGCTTATTAGGCAAATCTGGCCTTGCATAGTAGGCTGACAAGTGCGTTCTGGCTACTAGGTACGACATATATATATATATATATATATATATATATATATATATATATATATATATATATATATATATATATATATATATATATATATATATATATATATATATATATATAATCACACATGGTCAAATAGATGTATAGATAGATGGATAGATAAAAGGATGGATAGATATTTAAATATACAGTCCACTTACTAAAATTAAAATTAAATATGTACTTAGTCATATAATCCCACATTGTCAAATAGATGTATTGATAGACGGATAAATAGATGAATAGATAGATGGATGGATAGATAGATAAATAGATGGATAGATAGATGGATAGCTAGTTGAATAGATAAATGGATAGATAGATGGAGAGATATATGAACATTTTAATGAATGGATGCAAAGATGGAGAAATAGGTGAACATATGGATAGATAAATTGATGGTTGGCTAGATAGTTAGTTGGAAAGATAAAGAAATAGATAGATGGATTGATAGACAGATGGACAGATGGAAGACAGGCAGAGCCTGACAATGGCAGGTATACCCAGAGTGCAGTATATATATCAGGAAACAGTTTACATAATTGTTAAGGTGTCACATGTTACAGAACATGTAAAGTGACATGTGTGCGGAATATTTACTTGTGAAGGGAATATTTATTTTAAATATATTATATTTCAATAGCATCAGTTTCAGTTAAATACTTGTTCAATTAAATTATATTTTATTATTTGGAAAATAGTGCACTGCATTTTTTAAAAACTCAACATAAATAATTCCTCACATATATGGCGGTATTTACATATATAAATAACTAAATTTAAATAAATCACTTACTTCTTATTATTGAAACTTCAGATTATTTCAATTAACTAAATTTGTTTTTTTCTAATAACGAAAATAAATGTTAGTTTAGCTGAACAGGAGCTTCTGGTTTAGCTGGGACGCGTGTCAGTCAAGTGAGCCCGACATCTCTCCTGTCCACATGTGGCTATTGCGTCTCTCTCTGAGGACGATTCTTATTCTGGATAATACCAAACTCAGCTTCTTCGAGATTGAACATCAGACTATCGACAAGTTACATTATTATATAAATCACGAATATTGTTCACTTTATTCAATTACAAATTATTGCGACATTTTCGTCCAGAGTGCTTACCCCTGGGGCTGGTGTTTCCTACCTTCTAACCATACTCTCTGTAACTATGTGGCAACACTGTTTTTTAAGGAGTGAGTACGGGACTGAGGCACTTCCCTTGTTATGGGTGAGATCAGGTAGCAGTAGCATCATAGGAGTTACGTTAACACAAAAGAAACTCCAGCACGGCTACACTCGTGTGTCCCGCTTGGAAGTCCATGGTGGAGCGTCTCATCTCCTCCAGCAGGGAGCATTCATGTCCCATAAAATTTTCTCTTATTTTACAACTTAAGAAAAGGTATTTACTTAAGGAGAGGTAAACACCTCTCCCGGAAGTTTCAGTTTCAATACCATATGACTGGTAAGTCGGGAAGAGAAGGATGGGGCGGCTGTCGAAATCTTGAGCGAGGAACTGGAGACGAGGTGAAGAGGTGAGATGAAAGATCGGTGACCCAACCACCGTGGGTAAGAGTTGCAGCTGATGCTGTGGTTGTAGAGTGGAGTGTTCATTGTTGCTCGCTGATGTGTCTTGCAGGAGGCAGGGCTTCTCGTCGCGGTGTTCTTTAAAGCAGCTGGCAGTTGAGAGTTGATTGCAGATGTTCATGTTAAATCATTTCGTTATTGGTCTTCTTTTTTGTTGACAGTTTCATCAAACTCTGATCTTTGGTCTTCTTCTTGGACTTGTCGGTCTTGGTCGTGGTAGTCTGACTTGGTGCTGGCCTTGTGGTGCTATCGTTGGAGGTTGTTGGTGCGGTGTCTTAAAGGAAATCGGCAGCTGAGTAGTGACATATCCGTGAAGGAGGAGATGGTGTTCCAACAGACACGTCCTCATGCGATTCATCAGATGAGTGAAGAGCAGAGGTGGTAGATTGCGAAGATAGTGTTTTCGAAGGTTGAGTTCTTGAAGGTTGAGTAGCAGCAGTAGGTACTGCAGCAAAGGGGACTTCATAGTATAGACCCTCTACAGGGTCACACCCAGGGTATTCCATTCAATACCCATTGTTTCGTGTTCTGTCTTGTGTTGATGAATTTAATACCCTATTAATACCACCTAACCCCATCCACCTCACTCACATGTAGATATAAACAAATCGGAGATGTGTAAGTTCTATTCAGTTGTGTATGTGTAAACTAAAGTCTTTGAAAATGTAATAAGTTTTACGAAACGCGCTCAAGTGTCGCGTCAGACTAGAAATAAAAATGAATTTTGGAGAACTGATTTTTGAATTACCACCAACAGTGAAAAGAAATGTACGATTTCAAGTTCATGTCGACTACGACGTTTTGCTCGATGGTACCCATTTAGAAGTTTGCAAACAGGACACCTAGGGGAGAACCCATGGCGACCCCATCTACTTGCTTATACATTTGCCCATCCGGGCTCAAGAAGGGTGCCTCTTTAGTACAAGCTTGGAGTAGTTTCCTCAGAATATTTTCTGGTATGTCAAAAGGAGTACAGGCTGGATCACGATACACTCTGTCGGCAATCATCCCGATTGTCTCGTCCACAGGTACGTTGGTAAACAGCGATTCTACGTCCAACTAGGCTCTTATCCCTGTGGCCCGTGTGCCCCGCAGTAAGTCAACAAATTTTTTTGGAGACTTCAGGCTGAAGGCGCAAGGAACATAAGGAGTCAGCAGGCCGTTGAGTCGCTTCGCCAGTCTGTACGTGGGTGTGGGTATCTGGCTAATGATTGGCCGAAGTGGGTTTCCAGGCTTGTGTGTCTTGACATTTCCATACGCATATCCAGGTTTATATTCCCCAATGATCTTTGGCAGGTGGAGTCCGGATTTCTTGGCGTTCACAGTTTCGATCAGTTTGTTGACCTTTGCTTTTAATTCGGCTGTAGTGTCCTTCGTTACCCTTTGGAACTTAGTTTGGTCAGAGAGTATGAGGTTCATTTTCGCCAGATATTCGTCTTTTTTAAGAATGACATATATTGGCGACTTGTCACCTCTCCTGACAACTATCTCCTTGTTCTCACGAAGGCTTTTAGCTGCCGCTTTGAGCTCGGGGGACAGTATGGTGCTTCTGTAATTGCCTCGATTCTATCCTCCTTCTGCAATAAGTTCTGCTTGTAAGGTATCTTTGGTAGTGACTTTCTTTTGTGTCTCGAGGTCGAATATGTCGTCCAACAGAATTTCCAACTCTACTTTCCGGGCCATCTCACTCGGTCTGGACATAACGTGACAGTTTATGCCCAGATTTAGGAGAGTAACTTGGTCCTCAGTGAGGTTAATTCCTGCAAGGTTCAGGAAGCCATCTCTTGGTCGTGGAATTGCCATAGGTCCTCCATATAACGTTGTTAGTTACTTGATAATCCTTGTTTCAGTGCTGAGGTGATGTCGGTCTGTGAGGATGTCGAGGTGTTGTTGAATGCGGGTACGGATACTTTCGTCGATATTGCTATTTCTCCACTCGTTTGTAGCATGAAGTAGTTGCGTTTTGTTGTCTTTGATTTCATTCTCTGCCTTGTATATCTGATCACGAATCAGATCCTGGCGATATTTTATCATGAAGGCTTGATTCCTTGCTGCTGGGTCGTGCGCTTTAATATTAGTATATTTTGGTAGCAGTCCTTCCTGTAGACATATATTATTAAATATGACCGAAAAAGTAAGATTAATAATTCTAACACGAATTTTCTCAATCTTTCGCACATTTCTTTTCACTGTTGGAGGTAATTCAAAAATCAATTCTCCAAAATTCATTTTTACTTCTAGTCTGACGCGACACTTGAGCGCGTTTCATAAAACTTATTACATTTTCAAAGACTTTACACATACACAACTGAATAGAACTTACATATCTCCGATTTGTTTATATCTACATTTGAGTGAGGTGGATGGGGTGAGGTGGTATTTAATAGGGTATTAATTTCATTAACACAAGACAGAACACGAAACAATGGGTATTGAATAGAAGTGTTTGTAGAAAGCCTATTGGTCCATATTTCTTGATGCTTCTGTATTGGAGCGGAGTCTTGAGGTGGGTAGAATATAGTTGTGCATTAATTGGCTGTTGATAGCTGGTGTTGACTTCTTGATGTGTAGTGCCTCACAAACGTCAAGCCACCTGCTATCGCTGTATCTATCGATGATTTCTGTGTTGTTTACTAGGATTTCTCTGGCGATGGTTTGGTTGTGGGAAGAGATTATATGTTCCTTAATGGAGCCCTGTTGCTTATGCATCGTTAAACGCCTAGAAAGAGATGTTGTTGTCTTGCCTATATACTGGGTTTTTTGGAGCTTACAGTCCCCAAGAGGGTATTTGAAGGCATAGACGACGTTAGTCTCTTTTAAAGCGTTCTGTTTTGTGTCTGGAGAGTTTCTCATGAGTAGGCTGGCCGTTTTTCTGGTTTTATAGTAAATTGTCAGTTGTATCCTCTGATTTTTGTCTGTAGGGATAACGTTTCTATTAACAATATCTTTCAGGACCCTTTCCTCCGTTTTATGAGCTGTGGAAAAGAAGTTCCTGTAAAATAGTCTAATAGGGGGTATAGGTGTTGTGTTAGTTGTCTCTTCAGAGGCTGCATGACTTTTCACTTTCCTTCTTATGATGTCTTCGACGAAACCATTGAAGAAGCCGTTGTTGACTAGGACCTGCCTTACCCTACAGAGTTCTTCGTCGACTTGCTTCCATTCTGAGCTGTGGCTGAGAGCACGATCGACATATGTGTTAACAACACTCCTCTTGTACCTGTCTGGGCAGTCGCTGTTGGCATTTAGGTACATTCCTATGTTCGTTTCCTTAGTGTAGACTGCAGTGTGGAAACCTACGCTCTTTTCCATGACTGTTACATCTAGAAAGGAGAGCTTCTCATCCTTTTCCATCTCGTAAGTGAAACGCAGCACGGAACTCTGCTCAAATGCCTCCTTCAGCTCCTGCAGATGTCTGACATCAGGTACCTGTGTAAAAATGTCGTCAACCTACCTGCAGTATATGGCCGGTTTCAAGTTCATGTCGACTAAGACTTTTTGCTCGATGGTAACCATGTAGAAGTTTGCAAACAGGACACCTAGGGGAGAACCCATGGCGACCCCATCTACTTGCTTATACATGTGCCCATCCGGGCTCAAGAAGGGTGCCTCTTTAGTACAAGCTTGGAGTAGTTTCCTCAGAATATTTTCTGGTATGTCAAGAGGAGTACAGGCTGGATCACGATACATTCTGTCGGCTATCATTCCGATTGTCTCGTCCACAGGTACGTTGGTAAACAGCGATTCTACATCCAACGAGGCTCTTATCCCTGTGGCCCGTGTGCCCCGCAGTAAGTCAACAAATTCCTTTGGAGACTTCAGGCTGAAGGCGCAAGGAACATAAGGAGTCAGCAGGCCGTTGAGTCGCTTCGCCAGTCTGTACATGGGTGTGGGTATCTGGCTAATGATTGGCCGAAGTGGGTTTCCAGGCTTGTGTGTCTTGACATTTCCATACGCATATCTAGGTTTATATTCCCCAATGATCTTTGGCAGGTGGAGTCCGGATTTCTTGGCGTTCACAGTTTCGATCAGTTTGTTGACCTTTGCTTTTAATTCGGCTGTAGTGTCCTTCGTTACCCTTTGGAACTTAGTTTGGTCAGAGAGTATGATGTTCATTTTCGCCAGATATTCGTCTTTTTAAAGAATGACATATATTGGCGACTTGTCACCTCTCCTGACAACTATCTCCTTGTTCTCACGAAGGCTTTTAGCTGCCGCTTTGAGCTCGGGGGACAGTATGGTGCTTCTGTAATTGCCTCGATTCTTTCCTCCTTCTGCAATAAGTTCTGCTTGTAAGGTATCTTTGGTAGTGACCTTCTTTTGTGTCTCGAGGTCGAATATGTCGTCCAACAGAATTTCCAACTCTACTTTCCGGGCCATCTCACTCGGTCTGGATATAACATGACAGTTTATGCCCAGATTTAGGAGAGTGACTTGGTCCTCAAATGGTTCAAATGCCCCCTTGGGGACTGTAAGCTCCAAAAAAAACAGTATATAGGCAAGACAACAACATCTCTTTCTAGGCGTTAACCGATGCATTAGCAACAGGGCTCCATTAAGGAACATATAATCTCTTCCCACAACCAAACCATCGCCAGAGAAATCCTAGTAAACAACACAGAAATCATCAATAGATACAGCGATAGCAGGCGGCTTGACGTTTGTGAGGCACTACACATCAAGAAGTCAACACCAGCAATCAACAGCCAATTAATGCACAACTATATTCTACCCACCTCCAGACTCCGCTCCAATATAGAAGCATCAAGAAATATGGACCAATAGGCTTTCTACAAACACTTCTATTCAATACCCATTGTTTCGTGTTCTGTCTTGTGTTGATAAAATTAATACCCTATTAATGCCACCTCTTGTTCTGTCTTGTGTTGATGAAATTAATACCCTATTAATGCCACCTCTTGTTCTGTCTTGTGTTGATGAAATTAATACCCTATTAATGCCACCTCACCCCTTCCACCTCACTCAAATGTAGATATAAAATCGGAGATGCGTAAGTTCTATTCAGTTGTGTATTTGTAAACTAAAGTCTTTGAAAATGTAATAAGTTTTACGAAACGCGCTCGTGTCGCGTCAGACTAGAAATAAAAATGAATTTTGGAGAATTGATTTGTGATTTACCTCCAGCAGTGAAAAGAAATGTACAAAAGATTGAGAAAATTCGTGTTAGAATTATTAATCTTACTTTTTCGGTCATATTTAATAATATATGTCTACAGGAAAGACTGCTACCAAAATATACTAATATATATATATATATATATATATATATATATATATATATATATATATATATATATATATATATATATATATATATATATATATATATATATATATATATATATGTGTATATATATATATATATATATATATATATATATATATATATATATATATATATATATATATATATATATATATTATATATATATATATATATATATATATATATATATGCGGAAAATCCACAGAGAAATATGAAATGAGGTGAACGTTTCGGCTTTGTTAAAGCCTTTGTCAACACCAGACTGCAGTCTGGTGTTGCAGTCTGGTGTTGACAAAGGCTTTAACAAAGCCGAAACGTTCACCTCATTTCATATTTCTCTGTGGATTTTCCGCATAAAATGATCAGTGTTTTGTGATCGTCAATTGCATATATATATATATATATATATATATATATATATATATATATATATATATATATATATATATATATATATATATATATATATATATATATATAGTGACGGTAACGCGTTGGTGTTCGGCTGTTTAAGGCTAGGGGTATGGCCTCGTCACATAGTTATAAAAAAAAAATAGAAAAACTGGAACTTCGTCTGTGGTAAGGTAAGGAGAAGACACACAAAACACAAGTAAACTTTAACAATGAAATTTTAATTACGTTAAATAAATCAAAACATGAAAAAATGGACAAACAAATTTTTATAATAAAATCAATCAATCAAAATAATAAGAATAATTAAATGACACAATGAAAAGTTACGTTAAGATAAAATAACAAGAAGTGCAACACAAAATAAAGGGAAGGTGCTGGAATATTGGCTTTAAGCTACCACCTCTCTCAGTACACGCTAACGTCTAGTCGGGAGGAGTGATAACCACGAAAGCACTGAATATTCTGAGGTCTGAGGTCGTGGCGACCCCAGACATCAAGTAGTATGGGGGGGGCGAGTGCAGGTGCAGCCAGACCGGCGACCAATCAGCGGAGCCGGTAGCGATCAACAGGTAGTTTGGCGGTTTGAGTCTGAACAGGTGTCTCTGGCTGCAACGTTATGCGCTCTGGCAAACCTTGCTGGTGTTGTTGTCGTTGTTGGACATTTCTTCCATAGTAGTTTTATATAATTTCAACGACGTAATGGTGGAGGGAAGAGCAGGCTCAATCTCTTGAAGGAGATTATCGTCACAACTCTCCCCCGAAGCCTGCGGTTCTGGAAGAAGTACGTCGTTATGTGGTGGAGTAATGGATGGAGTCGCTTCTACTTCATAAACTCTGGAGAGATCATGGGCTAAGATGTTGTCAGACTCTTGGTATAGCGTGTCTCCAGGTTGAATTTCTGCAGTTAGCAAGCCATAGTAGAAGACGTTGAGATGGGAAGTGGGCGTGCTGCAGGTGGTGTAGGGTGGTGTGGTCCGTATTGATGGTGGACCGAGCACTTTTCAGGTGTGGAGTGAAGTGCTGAAGCTTCAGGATGAGGAAGAGTAGCTCCTTGCCAATTGTTCCGTAGTTCCTTGTAGCAGTAGTCGCTGACAGGTGTATTCTTCTCGCCTCGTTGCTGCATCACGACACCACCAACGTCGGTACCCCTGGCGTCGACATGGAGGATGAAGGGCTTATCTGACGAGGTGAGAGTGGAATTAGAATATGGCAAAGGAGCACGATTATTATCCTGAAAGCATTTGGGAAGATCATTAAGGATTTCGGAATTAGAAAGCGCTGACTCCTTGTCAGTGCTTTCGGGAGGAGAAGCCGGGAAGGTCTCACTGTGGATGTAGGGTTCTGTGAAAGTAGAATAGTTAGTCAGGACAGTGGGAGGAGTACCATTATATTGCTTCAGGAGGTTGACGTGGCACAGCTGGGTCTTCCGCCGCCTATCTGGAGTCTCTATTACGTAGTTGTTATTATTCCTGCACTCTTTGACGCAGTAGGGTCCTGAAAACCTGTTTTGTAAAGGTGAACCTGGGATAGGGAAATAGGCAAGGACGAAGTCTCCCGGCTTGAATTTTCTTACTTTGCTGGTCCGGTCGTAATGAGTCTTCATTCTCACCTGGGCTTTTAATAGATTATCATGAGCAAAGCGGTGGACTCTCTCTAGAATGTGTTGAAGGTTTTGAAGAAACTGGGGCACATTCTGATGCTCACTGAAGGTGGCATCTCTGAGAGAGTCTTTGAAAGCCTTAAGGGGAGTACGGCACTTACGGCCGTAGAGCATCTCATAAGGAGATACTCCTAGGGACTCATTGGGGAGACTTCTGAAAATACACATTATAAGGTCAATCTGCTTATCCCAATCCTTCGAGGTTTCACTACAAAACTTTTTCAAGAGTGCTTTGATGGTCTGATGACTACGTTCAAGAGAACCCTGTGAAGCAGGATGATAGGGGCTGGACAATACCTGTTTGATGTTGAACTCCTCCAGTGTCCTTTTGAAGAGATCACTGGTGAAGTTGGTACCACAGTCACTTTGAATCTCCCTGGGAAATCCGTATTGAGTGAAGATCTTCAATAGATGTTTGATAACCGTAGCAGCCGTGATGTTCTTCACTGGAACTGCTATGGGAAATCTGGTGGTAGGACACAGGATGGTTAGGATGTAGGCGTTACCCGAACTGGTCCGAGGTAAAGGACCAACACAGTCTATTATGAGTCTGTGGAAAGGTTCCGCAGGCACCTGTATGGGAATCAGTGGCGCTCTGGGAATGGAGACGTTCGGTTTGCCTGCCATCTGACATGTATGACACTGTTTTACGTACTGTTTGACGTTATTTACCATACCTGGCCAGTAGTAGTCTTGACGAATCCCATGGTAAGTCTTGTTGAAGCCGTAGTGGGAGAATGCTCCGTGGGCCAGGTGTAGAATAGTGGGCCGCAGGCTGGTGGGAATCACAAGTTGTTCGATGTTGGCCCAATCGTCCTCCTTCTTCAGTTTACTGGGTCTATATCTGCGGTAGAGCAAGTCGTTCTCTAGGAAGAACCCAGGAATACTGTCGGGTTGAGTCTCAGCCTGGAAAAACAATGGTGTTAAAGTAAGATCTTCCCTCTGCAACTTACGGAACTCCAACTTGGTCAGATGCGGGGGTAGTTTCTGAGGGTCTTGAGGGACAGCGGTAGCAGTAGAGTCAGCTGGCTGTGGACGTGCGGCTTGTGCACGGGTGGTCACGAGAACCGGAGGAGAAACTTCATCACTCTCTTGAACCTCTGCTGGAACATACTCTAGAATAGGGTTTATGGGCACAGAGTTACACACCTGGGGTTTGTCCATGACGATCAGGTTGGTCGGTTGCAGGTCTTCTGCCAAGTCGTTGCCTAGGAGAAGTTGCACTCCAGGCATGGGAAAAGGCTTTTCCCTGACGGCGACTTGGACTTCCCCGTTCACGTAGGGACAATCCAGGTGGACTCTGGCGAGTGGGTATGGAGTGGTAGCAGTGAGGTCAGTGATGAAGACAGTTTCTCCGGTGTAGACGATGTTGGGCACAGCCGACTTCAAGATGATCGATTGTAGAGCCGCTGTGTCCCTCAAGATCTTCAATTTGAAACTTCCCTCCGGATTTGAACCGTTGGCAGAGACAGTTCCAGTATACAGGTGGTTACTGAAAAGAGAAAGATCATTAACATCAACACCAACATTCATCACAGGCTTACCGGACTTAGGAGGAGTTGGTTTGGGTCTTTGTTGGTCAGTGGTTCCCTTGTATTGAGACTTACCACACTTGTCTATGGTATGTCCATAGAGTCTACAATACTTGCAGTACAGTTGTGAACCAGCTTGATCGGGGCTCGCCTTCTCGTAACTGTACCACGACTTCTTACTGGAGGATGGTTCGGGTGTCAGCCGGTGGATGAGGCTGTAAGTGTCAGCCGACTTAGCACACTTCAGGTAGTCGGTTTCTTCTTTATCTGCTAAGTAGAGGCGGACAGGAGGAGGCACACGTCTCAAGAATTCTTCAACAAGCATCAGGTTGACGAGTTCTGCAAAAGTAGAGACATGTGCTGCTTCCAGCCATTTCATGAAATACCTCCGTTTCGTGTTAGCAAACTCGAGGAAGGTAGTGGTACTTGCCTTCAGGTGGTCACGGAATTTCCTTCTATAACTTTCAGTAGAGAGGAGGTAGGCGTCCAACACTGCTTGTTTCAGAGTGTGGTAGTCATTCTCAGACGCCAAAGTACTGAGTGTGACTGCAGCTCTACCTGTAAGATGGACTCTGAGAAGTGTGGCCCATTGGTCGACAGGCCAACTGAGTTGATTAGCAAGGGTTTCAAAGGTGGTAAAGAACACATCAACTTCTGCTTCTACAAAGGATGGCATTAACTTACTTGCATGTGATATATTAAAACTGACGGGAAGATTGGCAGTAGCTTGCTGGCGTTGAGTGAAGTGTGAAGTTTCCAAGGCGATTTCGCGTTGACGACACTCTAGAGCCAGAGTCGCTTGTTGCTTGTCATGTTCGCGTTGCATCTCCAACTCGCGTTGTTTGGTTTCAAGCTGTACGCGTTCCCGCTCCTGGAGTGTTTCAAGCTGTACTCGTTCACGTTCACGGAGTAATGCGACCTCACGTTCGTGTTCTTCTCTCCTCAAAGCAGCTTCGCGTTCTTGTTCGTCTCTTCTCAAAGCAGCTTCGCGTTCGTGTTCTTCCCTTCGTATGGCAGCTGCTTCCCTTTGCTGCTCACGCTCAATCTTGGCCAGCTCTAGTTTAAGTTTCATCGTTGCCAAGTCAGTTTTCTCTGCAATATAGTAAGTTTCATGAGTTTCAGAGTCTATCTTACCTTGCTCTAAATAGTAATCCAGCAACAGGTTGTGTAGGTCATTTTTGTTGGCTTGGTAGGGAACTTCTAGTTGATACTCATGTGCAAGAGTTTGTAATTCAGTCCTCTTGGCACGACTTAAAGTCCCTATTTCACCTGCTGGATTTGTACGGAAAGCTTGGAGACGAAACATGGTGAAATTAGCAAATAAAGGTACACGAATATTCAATAGTGAATGTCAGAAACAGGACAACGTGGCAACTGGTACCTATCCTGTGAGATCTTTAACAATTAAAGTTAAGTAAAAGATGTTAAATGATTAAATTAAATCAAGGGCGCAGGAAATCTTGTACCCGGTACTCATGTAAGAGGATAAGGGCAAGAAAATCCTACTAACAAATGAAACAGTTTCGAAAACAAATGAAACAATTAAATGCCTCAAAAGTAAAATTGGTAGTCCAAGGATGTAGGCATACCTTGCCACGTCTCTATAGGACATAAAGCAAGTTTTTCCTACTGAATTTAATATGATACTTACAGAATTAGCGAACTTTTGTGCTCTGAAAAAATAAGCTAATTCCCTACCGTTGTATGTATCATCATCTCTGACTGACGTGTAGGGGTGCGAGGTGTCAACTGGTGACGAGAACTGCTGCTGAGGTCCCAATTCAGCAACTAAAGTTCGAGCTAGAGGAACTATGGCCCTCTTTGTCCTCCTACAGTCAGATTGCAGAAGATTGGGTACTCTTGACCCGGGGCAGACCACAGTACCAGGGTACCAATATGATGATCTGTCAGATTGAGAAATATTCAAGGGACAAAGATGGTAAACACGAGTAATAACAAGGAGGGAGAGATGACCAATTAAGAGTATGACTGAGGCCTACAGTCACCACGTAATCCAAAGTTGTCTCACCTTCACCATATGTTACTCTCGTAATGCACAATACACCGCACCTTATAAAAAATGAAATTGAATATGAAAAATAGTAAAGCTACGTTAACAAAGTTAAATACGCTTACCATAAATTACCACTTGGCACCAGTACCTGAGTGAAGCTCCTAGGACAGGCCCCCATATAACTTGTGACGGTAACGCGTTGGTGTTCGGCTGTTTAAGGCTAGGGGTATGGCCTCGTCACATAGTTATAAAAAAAAATAGAAAAACTGGAACTTCGTCTGTGGTAAGGTAAGGAGAAGACACACAAAACACAAGTAAACTTTAACAATGAAATTTTAATTACGTTAAATAAATCAAAACATGAAAAAATGGACAAACAAATTTTTATAATAAAATCAATCAATCAAAATAATAAGAATAATTAAATGACACAATGAAAAGTTACGTTAAGATAAAATAACAAGAAGTTCAACACAAAATAAAGGGAAGGTGCTGGAATATTGGCTTTAAGCTACCACCTCTCTCAGTACACGCTAACGTCTAGCCGGGAGGAGTGATAACCACGAAAGCACTGAATATTCTGAGGTCTGAGGTCGTGGCGACCCCAGACATCAAGTAGTATGGGGGGGCGAGTGCAGGTGCAGCCTGGCCGGCGACCAATCAGCGGAGCCGGTAGCGATCAACAGGTAGTTTGGCGGTTTGAGTCTGAACAGGTGTCTCTGGCTGCAACGTTTTGCGCTCTGGCAAACCTTGCTGGTGTTGTTTTCGTTGTTGGACATTTCTTCCATAGTAGTTTTATATAATTTCAACGACGTAATGGTGGAGGGAAGAGCAGGCTCAATCTCTTGAAGGAGATTATCGTCACAATATATATATATATATATATATATATATATATATATATATATATATATATATATATATATATATATATATATATATATATATATATATATATATATATATATATATATGTATATGTACATGTATATGTCGTAACTACCCAGCAAACAATTTTAGGTTGCCACAACATATCTGGAAAGTATTTGAAAGTATTGGAAACGTTTGTTTTATCGTATCAGATACGATATTGTGTGTGGACTTAAATAGGTTTCCAAAACTTATAACCAAGACATATGTATCTAACACTAATTTGAGATGTTGTGGCAACTTTACACTCCTAACATGAGTCATTCATAATCCATTCATATACCAATATGAATCTCTTATGAAAGGTTTGAGCCAATAATCTGAACCCTTTTTACATCTTTGTGTTTAAAGTTAAATTTCTTGAAATTAAATTATATTTTATATTATATTATTATTTTCAATTTAAATATTAAAACCAATTTAAGGGTAAAAAAAATCTAATAATTTATATTTCTTTTATTATTTACTAACAATTATAATTATTTACTAACGGAGAGAGGGGAGGCTGTACGGCAGAGAGTGGCGGCTGTGGCGGACAGTGGCGGCGGTGGCAGATAGTGGCGGCGGGCGGACAGTGGCGGCGGGCGGACAGTGGCGGCGGCGGGCGGACAGTGGCGGCGGGCGGACAGTAGCGGCGGTGGCGGACAGTGGCGGCGGGCGGACAGTGGCGGCGGTGGCGGACAGTGGCGGCGGTGGCGGACAGTGGCGGCGGGCGGACAGTGGCGGCGGGCGGACAGTGGCGGCGGGCGGACAGTGGCGTCGGGCGGACAGTGGCGGCGGTGGCGGATAGTGGCGGCGGGCGGACAGTGGCGGCGGGCGGACAGTGGCGGCGGTGGCGGACAGTGGCGGCGGGCGGACAGTGGCGGCGGGCGGACAGTGGCGGCGGGCGGACAGTGGCGGCGGGCGGACAGTGGCGTCGGGCGGACAGTGGCGGCGGTGGCGGATAGTGGCGGCGGGCGGACAGTGGCGGCGGGCGGACAGTGGCGGCGGGCGGACAGTGGCGGCGGTGGCGGATAGTGGCGGCGGGCGGACAGGGCGGCGGCGGGCGGACAGTGGCGGCGGGAGGACAGTGGTGGCGGGCGGACAGTGGCGGCTGTGGCGGATAGTGGCGGCGGGCGGACCGTGGCGGCGGTGGTGGACAGTGGCGGCGGGCGGACAGTGGCGGCGGCGGGCGGACAGTGGCGGCGGCGGGCGGACAGTGGCGGCGGCGGGCGGACAGTGGCGGCGGCGGGCGGACAGTGGCGGCGGCGGGCGGACAGTGGTGGCGGCGGGCGGACAGTGGCGGCGGCGGGCGGACAGTGGAGGCGGCGGGCGGACAGTGGAGGCGGCGGGCGGACAGTGGAGGCGGCGGGCGGACAGTGGAGGCGGCGGGCGGACAGTGGTGGCGGCGGGCGGACAGTGGTGGCGGCGGGCGGACAGTGGTGGCGGCGGGCGGACAGTGGTGGCGGCGGGCGGACAGTGGTGGCGGCGGGCGGACAGTGGTGGCGGTGGCGGACAGTGGCGCTGGTGGCGGACAGTGACGGCGGTGGCGGACAATGGCGGCGGTGGCGGACAGTGGCGGCGGTGGCGGACAGTGGCGGCGGTGGCGGACACTGGCGGCTGTGTCTGGCGGTGGTGGCGGGCGGTGGCGGGGTCTGTGATGAGTGGTGGCGGCTGGCGGTGGTGGGTGGTGGCGGCGGTGGTGGTGGGTGGTGGTGGCGGCGGCGGCTGGTGGTGGCGGCGGTGGTGGTGGGTGGTGGTGGTGGCGGCGGCGGCTGGTGGTGGTGGGTGGTGGCGGCGGTGGTGGTGGGTGGTGGCGGCGGTGGTGGTGGGTGGTGGCGGCGGCGGCTGGTGGTGGTGGGTGGCGGCGGCGGGTGGTGGTGGGTGGTGGCGGCTGTGGTGGGTGGTGGCGGGCGGTGGCGGGCGGCGGCGGCTGTGGTGGGTGGTGACGATCGGCGGTGGGGGGGGCTGGTGGCGGCTGGCGGTGGCGGCTTGCGGTGGCGACTGTGGCAACGGGCGGTGACTGCTGATAGCGGGCGGTGGTGGCGGCTGGTGGCAGGTGGTGGTGGCGGTGGTGGCGGCTGGTGGTGGCGGCTGGTGGTGGTGGCAGCTGGTGGCGGTGATGGCGGCTGGTGGTGGTGGCAGCTGGTGGCGGTGATGGCGGCTGGTGGTGGTGGCGGCTGGTGGTGGTGGCAGCTGGTGGCGGTGATGGCGGCTGGTGGTGGTGGTGGTGGTGATGGCGGCTGGTGGCGGGCGGTGGCGGGCGGTGGCGGCTTGTGGCGGCTATTGGTGGCGGCGGTGGTGGGTGGTGGTGGTGGGTGGTGGTGCCGGCTGTGGTGGGTGGTGGCGGTGGTGTCGGCGGCGGCTGTGGTGGGTGGTGGCGGCGGCGGCGGTGATGGGTGGTGGCGGCGGCGGTGGTGGTGGGTGGTGGTGGCGGCGGCGGTGATGGGTGGTGGCGGCGGTGGTGGTGGGTGGTGGTGGCGGCGGCGGCTGGTGGTGGTGGGTGGTGGTGGTGGGTGGTGGCGGCGGGTGGCGGTGGTGGGTGGCGGGTGGCGGCTGGTTGTGGGTGGTGGCGGCGGGTGGTGAGTGGCGGTGGTGGGTGGCGGTGGCGGGTGGTGGTGGGTGGCGGTGGCGGGTGGCGGTGGCGGGTGGCGGGTGGCGGGTGGCGGCTGGTGGTGGGTGGCGGGTGGCGGTGGTGGGTGGCGGTGGCTGGTGGCGGGTGGCGGTGGCGGGTGGCGGCTGGTGGTGGGTGGTGGCGGGTGGCGGCTGGTGGTGGGTGGTGGCGGGTGGTGAGTGGTGGCGGGTGGTGGGTGGTGGCGGGTGGCGGCTGGTGGTGGGTGGTGGCGGGTGGCGGCTGGTGGCGGGTGGCGGCTGGTGGTGGGTGGCGGCGGCTGGTGGTGGGTGGCGGCGGGTGGCGGCTGGTGGTGGGTGGTGGCGGCGGGTGGTGAGTGGCGGTGGTGGGTGGCGGTGGCTGGTGGCGGGTGGCGGCTGGTGGTGGGTGGTGGCGGGTGGCGGCTGGTGGTGGGTGGTGGCGGGTGGCGGCTGGTGGTGGGTGGTGGCGGGTGGCGGCTGGTGGTGGGTGGCGGGGGGTGGCGGCGGGTGGCGGCTGGTGGTGGGTGGTGGCAGGTGGCGGCTGATGGTGGGTGGCGGCGGGTGGCGGCTGGTGGGTGGTGGCGGGTGGCGGCTGGTGGTGGGTGGCGGCTGGTGGTGGGTGGTGGCGGGTGGCGGCTGGTGGTGGGCGGCGGGTGGCGGCGGGTGGCGGCGGGTGGCGGCGGGTGGCGGCTGGTGGCGGCCAGCTGGGACACACCCTTCTCCACTGTAGGTCTGAGTACAACTAACCATGTCTCTCTCACCAGAACAGTGTTGCCAGCTTGCGCTCTCAAAATGTTTCCTTCAAAGATTGTATATTATCTTTGAACAACAAGTTTGATTATCAAGGAAATAATGCATATATTATTGTCACATTAATACTGTGCAATATCTTATTACATTCCTGCTAAATAATTATAATTTGAAACAGGACAAAAAATCCCACATATATATAAAAACCAACATTAGAGATCACGAGGCCTAGGCCTCGCCTGTGACCACACATCCTGCCTCCCTGGCCTGCTACACTCACACACCTCACACTCTTAACTCTCTCATAATCACTCTCACTCTCTTACTCTGTCACTCTTACTCTGTCACTCTTACTCTCTGTCACTCTTACTCTGTCACTCTTACTCTCTGTCACTCTTACTGTCACTCTTACACTCTGTCACTCCTACTCTCTGTCACTCTTACTCTGTCACTCTTACTCTCTGTCACTCTTACTCTCTGTCACTCCTACTCTCTGTCACTCTTACTGTCACTCTTACACTCTGTCACTCCTACTCTCTGTCACTCTTACTCTGTCACTCTTACTCTCTGTCACTCTTACTCTCTGTCACTCTTACTCTGTCACTCTTACTCTGTCACTCTTACTCTGTCACTCTTACTCTCTGTCACTCTTACTCTCTGTCACTCTTACTCTCTGTCACTCTTACTCTGTCACTCTTACTCTGTCACTCTTACTCTCTGTCACTCTTACTCTGTCACTCTTACTCTCTGTCACTCTTACTCTCTGTCACTCTTACTCTCTGTCACTCTTACACTCTGTCACTCTTACTCTGTCACTCTTACTCTCTGTCACTCTTACTCTCTGTCACTCTTACTCTCTGTCACTCTTACTCTCTGTCACTCTTACTCTCTGTCACTCTTACTCTGTCACTCTTACTCTGTCACTCTTACTCTGTCACTCTTACTCTCTGTCACTCTTACTCTGTCACTCTTACTCTGTCATTCTTACTCTCTGTCACTCTTACTCTGTCACTCTTACTCTCTGTCACTCTTACTCTCTGTCACTCTTACTCTCTGTCACTCTTACTCTCTGTCACTCTTACTCTCTGTCACTCTTACTCTCTGTCACTCTTACTCTCTGTCACTCTTACTCTGTCACTCTTACTCTGTCACTCTTACTCTGTCACTCTTACTCTGTCACTCTTACTCTGTCACTCTTACTCTCTGTCACTCTTACTCTGTCACTCTTACTCTCTGTCACTCTTACTCTGTCACTCTTACTCTCTGTCACTCTTACTCTGTCATTCTTACTCACTCTCAGTCACCCTTACCCATTCATACTCACTCTCTCACTCTTACTCTCATACTCTTACTCTCAATTACTCTTACTCTCAATCACTCTTACTCCCAATCACTCCTACTCCCAATCACTCCTACTCTCAATCACTCCTACTCTCATTCTTACTCTTACTCTTACTCCCAATCACTCTTACTCTCAATCACTCTTATTCTCATTCTTACTCTCACTCTTACTCTTACTCCCAATCACTCTTACTCCCAATCACTCTTACTCTCAATCACTCTTACTCTCAATCACTCTTACTCTCAATCACTCTTACTCTCATTCTTACTCTTACTCACTCTTACTCTCAATCACTCTTATTCTCATTCTTACTCCTACTCTCACTCTAACTCCTACTCCCAATCACTCTTACTCCCAATCACTCTTACTCTCAATCACTCTTACTCCCAATCACTCTTACTCTCAATCACTCTTACTCTCAATCACTCTTACTCTCAATCACTCTTACTCTCAATCACTCTTACTCTCACTAACTCTCAATCACTCTTACTCTCACTCTAACTCTCAATCACTCTTACTCTCATACTCACCCTTACTCTCAATCACTTTACTCTCACTCTTACTCATTCTGTCACTCTTACTCTCACTCTTACTCACTCTGTCACTCTTACTCACTCTCAGTCACTCTTACTTATACTCACTCTTACTCACACTTACACACTCTCTGGCACTCTCACTCACCTTCATTCACTCTTACTCACTCTTACCCACTCTCGCTCACTCTTACTCACTCTAGTTAATAAGAACACGCCAATATAAGACAACAAAACGTTTTCAGATTCGTTCTCACCACTTTCCAGCAACTTTTAAAATTTATATAAATTATCTTAGGGAATAATACATAAATTATATATTTAAACATGATATTAGTGTTTAGTGGAATGCATAAGGAGTCAAATTGTGTTAAAAAGAGCGATTTTTAGAAAATTTGGAAAACTACTTTTTTTCTGTTCATATTATAACTAAATGGATTTTAAAGGTTTCACTCAGCCAATATATATCATTCACAATTTATTAATGAATTTTACAAAAAAACACCATAAATTTTATATTTAAACATGTAAAAACTATTTGTTTTACATTTGGAAGAAAATAATTGTAGAAAAACAATTTATAATTAAACCTTTGTGTTTGGATTTTTTGAGTAAAAGTTTCTCAAAGGCTCTCCTGCACCATTCTCAATGCAAATCATTCCCACACCTATGGGAAGAGATAGGCGAACGTTGTGTAGATGATTTGTGTTTGCTGGGTAGTAGCCAGAACGCAATTCTCGGCCTACTATGCAAGGCCAGATTTGCCTAATAAGTCAAGTTTTCCAGAATTAATATATTTTCTCTGATTTTTTTCTTATGAAATGATAAAGCTACCCATTTCATTATGTATGAGGTAATTTTTTTTTATTGGAGTTAAAACTAACGTAGATATATGACCGAACCTAACCAACCCTACCTAACCTAACCTAATCTATCTTTATAGGTTAGGTTCGGTTAGGTAGCAGAAAAAGTTAGGTTAGGTTAGGTTAGGTAGTCGAAAAATAATTAATTCATGAAAACTTGGCTTATTAGGCAAACTGGGCCATGCATAGTAGGCTAATAACTGCGTTCTGGCTACTAGGTACGACATTATATATATATATATATATATATATATATATATATATATATATATATATATATATATATATATATATATATATATATATATATGCGAACAAGCCTGAATGGTCCCCAGGACAATATGCAACTGAAAACTCACACCCCAGAAGTGACTCGAACCCATACTCCCAGAAGCAACGCAACTGGTATGTAGAAGACGCCTTAATCCACTTGACCATCACGACCGGACATAATGAGGTGATAGCCGAGGCTATTTGAACCACCCCACCGCCGGCACTCGGATAGTAATCTTGGGCATAGCATTTTACCAAATCACCTCATTCTTTGGGGCACACGTGAGGAACACAAATGTGAACAAGCCTGAATGGTCCCCAGGACAATATGCAACTGAAAACTCACACCCCAGAAGTGACTCGAACCCATACTCCCAGAAGCAACGCAACTGGTATGTACAAGACGCCTTAATCCACTTGACCATCACGACCGGACATAATGAGGTGATAGCCGAGGCTATTTGAACCACCCCACCGCCGGCACTCGGATAGTAATCATGGGCATAGCATTTTACCAAATCACCTCCTTCTTTGGGGCACACGTGAGGAACACAAATGCGAACAAGCCTGAATGGTCCCCAGGACAATATGCAACTGAAAACTCACACCCCAGAAGTGACTCGAACCCATACTCCCAGAAGCAACGCAACTGGTATGTACAAGACGCCTTTATCCACTTGACCATCACGACCGGACATAATGAGGTGATAGCCGAGGCTATTTGAACCACCCCACCGCCGGCACTCGGATAGTAATCTTGGGCATAGCATTTTACCAAATCACCTCATTCTTTGGGGCACACGTGAGGAACACAAATGCGAACAAGCCTGAATGGTCCCCAGGACAATATGCAACTGAAAATTCACACCCCAGAAGTGACTCGAACCCATACTCCCAGAAGCAACGCAACTGGTATGTACAAGACGCCTTAATCCACTTGACCATCACGACCGGACATAATGAGGTGATAGCCGAGGCTATTTGAACCACCCCACCGCCGGCACTCGGATAGTAATCTTGGGCATAGCATTTTACCAAATCACCTTATTCTTTGGGGCACACGTGAGGAACACAAATGCGAACAAGCCTGAATGGTCCCCAGGACAATATGCAACTGAAAACTCACACCCCAGAAGTGACTCGAACCCATACTCCCAGAAGCAACGCAACTGGTATGTACAAGACGCCTTAATCCACTTGACCATCACGACCGGACATAATGAGGTGATAGCCGAGGCTATTTGAACCACCCCACCGCCGGCACTCGGATAGTAATCTTGGGCATAGCATTTTACCAAATCACCTCCTTCTTTGGGGCACACGTGAGGAACACAAATGCGAACAAGCCTGAATGGTCCCCAGGACAATATGCAACTGAAAACTCACACCCCAGAAGTGACTCGAACCCATACTCCCAGAAGCAACGCAACTGGTATGTACAAGACGCCTTAATCCACTTGACCATCACGACCGGACATAATGAGGTGATTAGCCGAGGCTATTTGAACCACCCCACCGCCGGCACTCGGATAGTAATCTTGGGCATAGCATTTTACCAAATCACCTCATTCTTTGGGGCACACGTGAGGAACACAAATGCGAACAAGCCTGAATGGTCCCCAGGACAATATGCAACTGAAAACTCACACCCCAGAAGTGACTCGAACCCATACTCCCAGAAGCAACGCAACTGGTATGTACAAGACGCCTTAATCCACTTGACCATCACGACCGGACATAATGAGGTGATAGCCGAGGCTATTTGAACCACCCCACCGCCGGCACTCGGATAGTAATCTTGGGCATAGCATTTTACCAAATCACCTCATTCTTTGGGGCACACGTGAGGAACACAAATGCGAACAAGCCTGAATGGTCCCCAGGACAATATGCAACTGAAAACTCACACCCCAGAAGTGACTCGAACCCATACTCCCAGAAGCAACGCAACTGGTATGTACAAGACGCCTTAATCCACTTGACCATCACGACCGGACATAATGAGGTGATAGCCGAGGCTATTTGAACCACCCCACCGCCGGCACTCGGATAGTAATCTTGGGCATAGCATTTTACCAAATCACCTCATTCTTTGGGGCACACGTGAGGAACACAAATGCGAACAAGCCTGAATGGTCCCCAGGACAATATGCAACTGAAAACTCACACCCCAGAAGTGACTCGAACCCATACTCCCAGAAGCAACGCAACTGGTATGTACAAGACGCCTTAATCCACTTGACCATCACGACCGGACATAATGAGGTGATAGCCGAGGCTATTTGAACCACCCCACCGCCGGCACTCGGATAGTAATCTTGGGCATAGCATTTTACCAAATCACCTCATTCTTTGGGGCACACGTGAGGAACACAAATGCGAACAAGCCTGAATGGTCCCCAGGACAATATGCAACTGAAAACTCACACCCCAGAAGTGACTCGAACCCATACTCCCAGAAGCAACGCAACTGGTATGTACAAGACGCCTTAATCCACTTGACTATCACGACCGGACATAATGAGGTGATAGCCGAGGCTATTTGAACCACCCCACCGCCGGCACTCGGATAGTAATCATTGGGCATAGCATTTAACCAAATCACCTCATTCTTTGGGGCACACGTGAGGAACACAAATGCGAACAAGCCTGAATGGTCCCCAGGACAATATGCAACTGAAAACTCACACCCCAGAAGTGACTCGAACCCATACTCCCAGAAGCAACGCAACTGGTATGTACAAGACGCCTTAATCCACTTGACCATCACGACCGGACATAATGAGGTGATAGCCGAGGCTATTTGAACCACCCCACCGCCGGCACTCGGATAGTAATCTTGGGCATAGCATTTTACCAAATCACCTCATTCTTTGGGGCACACGTGAGGAACACAAATGCGAACAAGCCTGAATGGTCCCCAGGACAATATGCAACTGAAAACTCACACCCCAGAAGTGACTCGAACCCATACTCCCAGAAGCAACGCAACTGGTATGTACAAGACGCCTTAATCCACTTGACCATCACGACCGGACATAATGAGGTGATAGCCGAGGCTATTTGAACCACCCCACCGCCGGCACTCGGATAGTAATCTTGGGCATAGCATTTTACCAAATCACCTCATTCTTTGGGGCACACGTGAGGAACACAAATGCGAACAAGCCTGAATGGTCCCCAGGACAATATGCAACTGAAAACTCACACCCCAGAAGTGACTCGAACCCATACTTCCCAGAAGCAACGCAACTGGTATGTACAAGACGCCTTAATCCACTTGACCATCACGACCGGACATAATGAGGTGATAGCCGAGGCTATTTGAACCACCCCACCGCCGGCACTCGGATAGTAATCTTGGGCATAGCATTTTACCAAATCACCTCATTCTTTGGGGCACACGTGAGGAACACAAATGCGAACAAGCCTGAATGGTCCCCAGGACAATATGCAACTGAAAACTCACACCCCAGAAGTGATCTCGAACCCATACTCCCAGAAGCAACGCAACTGGTATGTACAAGACGCCTTAATCCACTTGACCATCACGACTGGACATAATGAGGTGATAGCCGAGGCTATTTGAACCACCCCACCGCCGGCACTCGGATAGTAATCTTGGGCATAGCAATTTACCAAATCACCTCATTCTTTGGGGCACACGTGAGTCATATATCTACATTAATTTTAACTCCAATAAAAAAAATTGACCTCATACATAATGAAATGGGTACCTTTATCATTTCATAAGAAAAAAATTAGAGAAAATATATTAATTCATGAAAACTTGGCTTATTAGGCAAATCGGGCCTTGCATAGTAGGCTGAGAAGTGCGTTCTGGCTACTAGGTACGACATATATATATACACACACTCGCATTTGGGTGAGGTGATATGGTATAAAAGTTTTGGGTGAGGTGATTGACATTTACCCAAGATAGAATACGAGCCAGTGGGTATAAAAACATAACAATGGAAGTAACTGCAGACGGCCTATTGGGCAATAGCATCAACACTTCCTCTTGATGCTTCTATATTGGTTCGGAGTCTTGAAGTGGCTCGAATATAGTTGTGCATTAATTGGCTTTTGATTACTGGTGTTGACGTTTTGATGTGTAGTGCCTCATTAATATCGAGCAGCCTGCTATCACGGTACGTATCAATGATTTCTTTGTTGTTTGTTAAGATTTCTCTGGTGATCGTCTGGTTGTGAGTAGAGATTGTGTGTTCCTTGATGGCTCCCTGTTGTTTTGCACTGTTAGTCGCCTGGAAAGAGATGTTGTTGTCTTGCCTATATACTGAGTTCTTTGGGGCTTACAGTCCCCAAGTGGTCATTTAAAGGCATAGACGTCGTTTGTCTCCTTTAAGGCGTTCTTCTTGGTGTCTGGGGAGTTTTTTATGAATAGATTGGCCGTTTTTTTGGTTTTATAATAAATTGTCAATTGTATTTTCTGATTTTTGTCTGTAGGGTTAACGTTCCTATCAATAATACCTTTCAGGACCCTTTCCTCCATTTTATGAGCCGTCGAAATGAAGTTCTTGTTAAATAGTCTAATAGGGGGTACAGGTGTTGTGTTAGTTGGTTCTTCAGAGGTTGAATGGCGATTCACTTTTCTATTTATGATGTCTTCAACGAAACCGTTAGAGAAGTCGTTGTTGACTAGGACCTGCCTTACTCTATAGAGTTCTTCATCGACTTGCTTCCATCCTGAGCTGTGACTGAGAGCACGGTCGACGTAAGCGTTGACAACACTTCTCTTGTACCTGTCTGGGCAGTCACTCTTGGCATTGAGGCACATTTCTATGTTGGTTTCCTTAGTGTAGAATGCAGTGTGGATGCCTCCGCTCCTTTCCGTGACTGTTACGTCCAGAATGGGCACCTTCCCATTACTCTCCATCTCTTAAGTGAAACTCAGCACAGACTTTCACTCGAATGCCTCCTTCAGCTGCTGTAGACATCTAGCATCAGGTACCTGCATAAAAATGTCGTCAACATTCCTGCAGTATATGGCGGGTTTCAAGCCCATGTCAACTAAGACCCTCAGTTCGATGGTGCCCATGTAGAAGTTAGCAAACAGGACACCTAGGGGGGGGGGGGAACCCATGGCTACCCCATCTACTTTCTTATACATGTGCCCATCTGGGCTCAAGAAGGGTGCCTAAAAAAGCGACCATTCTGTGCCTTCAAATGGCCACTTGTGGACTGTGAGCCCCAAGGAAAGAGATGGGCCTCTTTCCTGATCCCAGTTTTCCGTACAAGAGGTCCTTCGGTATGCGGCCATCTTCCATGCGTGTGACATGACCCAGCATTCGCATGCGTCTCTGCTTCAGGAGAGGGAACATTAAAGGGATTCCTGTTTCCTTGAATACTGTGTTGTTGGTGACGTGTTCTCTCCATATAATGCATCTCAGGTTCCGCATGTGGAAGGTATTGAGCCGTCTCTCCTGGCTGGTTCAGGGGTTCGTATCAGGTGAGTGTCTTACCACTACACCACGGAGACTGGCAAAACATTAAGTGAGCTGGACTACTGGCACAGGTTGAGTAGAGTCACCTGAGATGTAAGTCAACGGCTGATTATTTATTCTAGACCCGATTTCTGTGACTACTGTTTGGAGCTCCGTGAGATCTATCTTCTTTCATCAAACCTCCGTGTTACGGCCCTCTCGGGACGCAACGGGGTTCCTACTCTGATGTTGTTAGAGGAAGATATATATATCCGTTCCCAAGCCAGTAGTAGCTATCAAGGGATGTGATCCGTGACGCAAGTAACTTAAAGGGAGTAGGGAAAGAAAGTTAAGAACTTAATATTATAATTATCACCAACACCAATTAAATATATAAAATCAAAGAGTGCACAGGGGGAGGGGTATTATCACTATACAAGGGGATTATTCACAATATAGTCTTCTGCTGAAGACTCTGGATCCAGAAGCAAGGTGCTGAGTCTTCGGTGCTTTCTTCGTGGCCTCACAACGTGTCCTCTGAGAATGCTGAGCCTACCCTGGCCACAGGTCAGCCAAAACACAGGTCCACTGGGGGCACCGCCGTGGAGGCCGTCAACCACAAATCCAGCCGGTCTGCTGGCAGGTTCCGGACCCACAACGCGGGTCAGGCCACTCCACGAACGATATTAGGGTAAACACCCTAGACAGGAGTCTCGTGTGATATCACAAATCACCCTCCTGTCCTCAATACCCCAGTGGATAATCGTCTCCAACAGTCGGTCCCGGGTAATCCTTTTACTGCCACTCCACTGGCAGGCTAACACACCACAGTGTTCTTCCGGGGGGACGACTTCACAATGGCTGCAACAAGGTACAAGGTATGGAGACTGGCTGCCTCGGGTAGACTGACTCAACTCCCATCACAGCAGTCCCAGGTCGACTCTGTAAGCAGACACGTCATCAATAACAGGGACACTAAAACACCTCACTTACAGGCTCAGACACAAACGCCCGACATATCCACTCCATAGATGGCGCTGCTGTCTGAGCACCACCTCACCAGAGGTCAGTGGCGGCGGTGTAGGGTGCTCAACGGGACTGGAAACTGGCTCTCGTAGCTGGTACACGGCGTCCTCACCAGGTGTCGTCGTCCGTTTGGCGGGGGTTTCGGGAGCTGACCCACAGATGGCGCGGTCGTTACTGCTCCGTGCTCGGACGCTGGATCCGGGTTCGTAACACTCCGTGCCATGGAGCTCAAGATAGGATGAATATCGTTTACACATTTTTTCCAGTGCATTATAGGCTTCGGGATAACTTTAGCAGTCACATCAGGTGTAACCTTTAAATAAACTGATCTAGTAGCTGCACAGGTAAACAAACACATGTACACCTTATCAGATGTCCATCTTCTGTAGGAAAATTTCCTATAGAGTCTAGATCCTACTGTTTATGTACTGACTCCAGTCCATCATCAATTATATGACTGATTTCTTAGAGTAATTGTTCTCGGCTCAGTCATGCTACTATGACAGTTTCAGAATATTTCTGCTCAACAGGAGTTGTTGTCCTAAAGCGTAACACTGGGTGGGATATTAACTTCCCTCCTGTAGACTCTAACACGTACATTTCTAATGTTTGATTCCCCCCAAGATAAATGAATTGTTTTAATTAGCACCTGTAAGGATGACAATATCCATTATGTATATGGAATTTATCTGGTGGTCTGCTAAGATAAGCCCCATTTTGTTTGTTGAATCTTGCTGTGGCTCCGAGACCAGTCACTTGTAGGACTGTCGGCATTGATTCCACAAGATATACATACAATGGTCGTATACATTTCTCTAGAGGAACTAGAAGTTTTACTACCTTGTGTTTTTGGTGCCCTGTTATAATTTTATGATCCAAAGTAAGGCTCGTGGTGTAGAACTTTCCTCTAAGTAAGTGAACCTCCTGGCCTCAAATCAATAAGTTCAAAATATCTAGGGTTGAGTGACAGTCTAAGTAAAATCCACACGCTTACTGGGTCGAAATTACTACATGACACTTTATATACACAATATTTATATAGCCGTGACAAAGGACATTTAATCACGAAGTTAACAAGATACAAGTCACATCAATTAGTTGTCACTAAGCAAATATGATTTATGAACATGGAGTACACTAGATAGCGTGGGACAGGCTGCTAAGTTGTTGACAAGGTGGGTGGTAACGTTACTTGCCCAGAGTTGCTGGCCTTGATTTACATTGCAATTCTGCTTTGGTTGAGCCTCACTCTAGGAATGTCAAAGATATATTTGTTTCTCGTGTGATGACTGTGAGTTCTATTTCAGCCTTCTAAGAAGCGCTTAAGGTGAGGATTGGCATTGCATTTCAGAGTTTTTATGGATATAGAAAACACTGTGAGAATGTGTTTCTGGATTTGTAATTAATATGTTCAAGGATTTCGGTAAGAGAGCAAAGTGGTGTCTGGGACTGGAATTTTGTGCATTGTCCTAATTGCTGAATTTTGTTGAGTAATTACAGGTAGGAGGTAATTAAGAGTGGTGGACCCTCAGGCATAGATACAGTGAGATTATCCCTTTTCTGTGGTGAATAGGTTACAAGAAACCTCAGTCAGAAAGGACAGAACTAGCATCAAACAAATGCTGAGGGCAGATTATACTTTAATGACTGACCAGGGATGCATAGAGTCCAAATCCTTGGCACTCCTTATCCACTTGGTCATGGAGCTTCTACGGCCTCAGAGGGAGGTCGAACAGAGTAGCTCGAATGGATCCTCACAACTAAATTAAAATTTATATTTGATGTGTATGGCCATGAACGCAGTTCGAATCCAAGTAATCCAGGCAACATAAAATGGATCACGGTAGTATCACAAATAATGCAAATAATGGCAAAGTCAATACTGGGTGCAAGGGTCTGAAGGTGTGAACGTAGAGGCACTTGTACTTAACAATTAGTTTATTCATAAAACTTGATGCTAACGGTACATGGCAAGAATAATCTGACGTTACGTTAATGTCGGACGTGGTGCTTGACAAGGCTAAACCAGCCTGAACAACTGCTGCCGGTTCGGACCGCTCGCGGTATTGCTGACCCTGTCTACACTTAACAAAAAGGAGGCAACCACTCCAAACACAATGGCAGCTTGACGAGACTGTGGCAAGTAGCAATAACATACAATGAAAGACAACGGTCCTCGTCGGTGCCAGATGTGAATCCGGGATCAATGAGGGTGATTATAGTTGCAACAATACACGGCCCCACCTTGGTGCCAGATGCGAGATCCGTGGCCAGCGTGGGGTGGTTGATGACTGAATGACAACAACTGACAGACTTGTCACTGAGACAAGTCTTCGTGCAACACTCAGTTGATTACGTTACTTAAATCAGTAATTATGATTACGTTACTTTGTCACCAAGACATGCAATCAAAACAAATGTCAATGAAATCAACAATGGCTACGGGTAATTAGCAATCCCTGAGTAATCGTACCAGGATCTGTCAAAGCTTGACAGCTCACTTAATTCACGAAGAATTTACGTTAAAGCTCAGCGTCACTAAGACTGCTTAACTAACATCGATCAGTCAATACGATTACTAACAACCGCAGTATTAAATACTTTAAATTAATGCAATGACTCTCAAGAATGATTTAACACAAGTTACATTAACGTCTCGAGCTACTGAACGCAAGTACACTGACGACACTGAGTCAACACAACATGGTAATAATAATGTACACACCAATACAGGTCACTGAGACCAACAACAATACACTAAACCAAAGTACACCAGGTCACAGAGACCACATAAAAATAATAAACACAACACACCACACTGACATACTCACGTGTCAATAAATCAATAATAACACAAAGTAAATTAGTCTTACTTGAACTTACAGCAAGTCCCCTGGAAATAAAGACAGAACGTCATGAACACGGGTTAACACACACTGATGGTATAACAATAAACCACACTAAACACAGTAAAATACACACATCACTAAGACAACTAAATGTGTAAGATGACAATCACACTGAAGATCTGGCTACAGTATTCACACAGAAAAGCTTCCGGGCTTCCGTATCGTGCTTCCTCGGGGAATCGAACTCGGTCCCGTTGAGAAACTAGTGAGAACGAACACCGGACGGCTGAATTAAATTCAACACAAGGAATTTTCACAACGAAAGAAGATACAGAGAAATTTTTGTTTGAGTACTCACGTTAATTTATACCGGTATGACACACTCACAAGCATACACACTCTCACTGCTCCAGCTGTTTATTGAAGACCACACACTGGAGATGACGGAGCGAGGAGGAGGTCGGGTTGGAACACCGACGCTCAGAGGTAGCGAGCGAGGTGAGGCGCCAGGCCTTAGGGGCCTGAGGTGGTGAGGTACGGCGGGGAGGTGTTTCCTGCGTGCTCGAGACAGATCTAGGCGAGAGTCACCTCATATTCTTACACTAATAAAATTGGTAACGCGCTCGCAGTTATGCACCGGTTTTGAACACAAGTGTGAGATATTGCTGAAGGCTGAATGAAGCACGCTAGCACATATATATGTACATATATGAATATATAAAGGGGGGGGGGCGCCGCGAGGGATGCCAGGAACACAATAGCGAGGACGGGAAATGATCTAAGTCCACGCTCACAATATCGAAGATTTTCACACGATCATCACTCAAACACATACAATCGTTTCCTGATTCTTATATCTCACTGTTACGGGGCAATGAAATGACGGATTGCTCTAGGTGAAGCCGATGTCCCATTGTTACTCTGAAACAGTCCGGTTGCACCTGTTGGATGTTTCATGTGATGGCTATGACTTCACTTATCTTCTGAATTAACTTCTGACGTAGCCCGCAATCGCTGGATTCTGCAGCAACGATCACAGATCGGCGTAGAATCAACTTGGGCTGGCTGGAGGTTAATATAGGCAGGAGAAACCAAGGTCTTGGCCAGGACCTGACCTCCCGACGTCTCGACAGCACAGATTCTACACACAGAACACCCGCGTGAGGCGCAGGAAACTCACACCAGCAAGGTTTTGGCACGAGAATTCGAGCAGCGGCTCCTTTCGTGCCAGGCACTCGACCAATCAGGTTCGAGCATCGGTGGAGGCCTTCGTGCCTCTTCCAATAAGAGTAAAGCCGGCAGGAAACGCTGATGACGTCACGTCACCGGCATAGGGGAGCCGTTGGTACTTGAGGTGGTCCCCTTTGCCTCCTCTCTCTCTCTCTCTCTCTCTCTCTCTCTCTCTCTCTCTCTCTCTCTCTCTCTCTCTCTCTCTCTCTGTGTTGTCAGGTGCCCGAGGTACAGAATTCAGGGAAAACCTGTAACTATTCACACAGAATACTTACGTCAACGAGAGTGACTTCTTTGGAATGCTGAAGGTATCCCCTTTCGAAAGAGATGTGATTTCACTAGTCTATCTCCACTACTAAAGAGGGTAGACTTTTGTGCACACCCTGTGCACATCTCCACCATTTTCTGAGGCAAAATGCTTTTTCCTACTATTACCTAACAGATGTAAGTTAGCTGAGAAGTGGCCATAAACCCAACTTCTCACAGATACCATAGGTGAGATATGGATAAATGAGTGAATAATACAGAGTAACTAGGGCAGGGCGAGGAGCATACTATCATGATCTTACCTTGTCCATCATACTCTCATTCTAATAATAGAACGTTTGCAATGTTAGTAATGAAGGAAACACAACTAAAGCATTTTCCTGGTCAGAATTAGTCGACAACTTGTCCGCTGATGAGCTGGTTCCATACAGGGAACCCTCACTAACTCCAATTAAGTTTTAGTGCTTTGAGTATGTTTTATGGAGCTTAGCTTCTGAGAGAGTACACAGACCAGCCACAACACTTGACTCGAGGCAGGCAAGAAGCAACACAGAACAGATACAGTAGCATCACACAGAGAGCATAGAATAACAAGAAACACAGAATGACAATAATACAGATAACAGGGCACACACAGTAATATAACATAAAAGTGAAAACAAAGAACAGTAAAAATACATGGGAACATACAAAAAAACAAAAGCTACACAACGCATATGGGGAGTGCCAAAGGTGCCAGTAACAAAAAAAGTGTACAGAGAAACACATTGAAACCAAAGGTAAAAACAAAACAAGAAATAATACATATATACAACTTAAAACAAATGCAAAACATATGCACCAAGTGTCACACCGCTCAACAGCAAACATCACACCATAAAACAAGAACACAGAACACACACAGCATAGTCGAAGAAAAATACACAAACAAAAACAACAGGTCGCAAAGGCCAAACGAAGATATATCTGAACAGGCCCACGCTGGAGCCAGAAACAAACATCCCACACCACACACTCGCACACACAAAAATACACACCCGTGCACGCAGGCACTGGGAAACAAAATCCCACACAGACACACAAGAACAAGCACCAACCAAAACAAAGACAAACAAACAAAACCCAAACACATGAACTATTCATACTTATCCGCGTACTCCCGCTCCCGAAAATGTAAGCAGTAAGCCTCCCAAACCAATAGCTCGTCATCAGAGATCAGACGACCAGAAGCCGCACATGGCTGAGGCATTAAATTCGGTACCCCAGTGACAAAACCCCCTATCACCCGCAGAACCCAAAGTAAGTAAGTAATTATCAAAAGAAGGCACCAAACCAGGAAGGCTATGAAGCCCCATCAAATGTGCAGAATAATCAGAGGGCGCTAAATATCACCAAGGATGCCAATACGAGAACAAAAACTCATAAGGCGAACGATATGAAAAGTATCCTAGTCACCAAGAATTCTATTGAGGGACAGGTGACCGCGAGGGGCAGTCGGAAAGCAAGACACACGCTCGTCCTGGAAGTCAGGACATTCAAGGACATGCATGACCGTAAGAGAGACAATGCAACTAGGACAATAAGAAGCAGGGCGGCGCTCCATCAAGTGACCATGGGTTAAGCGAGTATGGCCAATACGCAACCTCGCCAGAGCTGTTTCCCATAGCCGGTTACGGTGGTAGGAGGACGGCCACGAGGAAACACAACACTTAAGAGTACGTAGTTTGTTACCAGTAACAGACGACTAAGAAGCCTGCCAACGGATAAGGACGGAGGAATGGATAACCGGGTAAAAGTCGGAATATGGAATACCTTTACGAGAGATGGGACAAGAGCAGACAGCTTCCTTGGCGGCAGCATTCGCACTGTTCATTTAAAGACACACCAATATGGCTGGGAACCCAACAAAACTCAACTGACTTAAATTTACTGTGAACAAGAAACAGCCAATGCTGGATCTCGACAACTACTGGATGAACCGGATTAAAGGACCCGAGAGCCATGAGGGCACTACGAGAGTCAACAACAACTACAAAGGAAGACTGACAACGAGAAAGCAGGAGACGAAGAGCATAGAGAATAGCATAAAGCTCCGCTGTAAAGATGCTAGTCTCCGGAGGTAAGCGACACATATAAGTGCGATCAGGAAATACAACAGAGTAGCCAACACCGTCCGCAGACTTAGACTCATCGTTGAAGACAGAAACGGAGCGGGAGTGAGAAGAAAAGTGCTCAAACAAAAGGCGTTTTAGAACCATAGGAGGGGTAAAAGCTTTAGTGATCCGGGTTAAGGATGTACAAAACTGCGGAAGAGGGACTCTCCACGGGGGCAAGGAGGAAACAACACGAGGTGAAACATTAGATATACGAACGGAATGAGAATCCTGTAGGCGAGATAACCGGACAGAAAGAGGGAGGTGGTCAAGAGGAACAGGAACCGCAGGAGGGGTAAAAGTTAAAGCACGACAGAGGAGAGAGGAAGGATGTTGTAAGGACCGCGCAAGATAGCAAAGACAGTAGCGATCACGGCGGTCCTGGAGATACAGGAAGCCAGTGTCAACATACAAGCTAAGGACAGGAGTCGAACAAAAGGCACCAGAACTGAGGCGCAATCCAGAATGGTGCAAAGCATCAAGACGGCGAAGAGTAGAAGGAGAAGCAGACGAGTAAGCAGGGCAACCATAATCGAGCTTAGACAGAACGAGAGAGGCATGTAAAGCAAGGAGAGTGCACCTATCTGCCCCCTAAGAAGTATGGGACAATACCCGAAGGAGGGTAAGGGCCTTAGAGCACTCAACACGGAGGTAAGAGATATGGGGAGACCAAGACAAATGAGTGTCAAGGAATAACCCCAAAAGCTTCGCAGAATCTTTGTACTCAAGGGGATGACCATAAAGTGACAAAGAGGGACGAAGAGCGACCCGCTTCCGAGTAAAAGTCATGGCACAAGTCTTAGAAGTAGAGAACTTGAAGCCATGATCGGTGGCCCAAGACAACATGGCATCAATTACAAGTTGAAGTCGGCGCTGAAGGAGAGGCGAATCATCACCCTGACAGCAAAGGGTAAGATCATCAACATAGATAGCGGAGAAGACACCTGAAGGAAGAGAGGAAAGAAGACCATTGAGGGGCAACCAGAAAAAGAGTAGTGCTCAGAACACTACCCTAGGGCACACCTTCATATTGATGAAAAGAGGCAGAGAGAGCGGTACCAAGGCGCACCCGAAAGGAACGACGAGAGAGGAAGCTGCGGAGAAAGAGAGGGAGATGACCACGAAGGCCAAAAGAATGAAGTTGAGATAGAATATGATATCACCAAGTGGTGTCGTAAGCCTTTTCCAGGTCAAAAAGGACGGCAACAACGGAGGTCTTCGCAGCACAAGCAGTACGAATATTGACCTCCAAGTTCACCAGGACATCTATCGTGCTGCGGCACTTGCGGAAACCAAATTGAGAAGGGGAGAGGAGGTGATGGTGTTCCAGGAACCACATCAGACGAACGTTAACCATACGTTCAAAGAGTTTGCAGACACAACTTGTGAGGGCAATAGGGCGAAAGTCCTTAGGGGAAGTAATCAGCGACCCTGGTTTGCGAACAGGGAGGACAACGGCATCGAGCCAGTCCTCAGGGACTGACGACGACTCCCAGATCCGATTATAAAGACTCAGTAAATACTGAGACGTGCATGGAGGGAGATGGCGAAGCATCTCATAATGAATACCATCGGAGCCCGCCGCCGTAGAACCGCAGAGAGCCAGGGCAGAACGAAGTTCAGAGAGAGAGAAGGGATCATTATAGGGAAGCCGAAGACGAGTGCAGAAATATATAGGACGAGACTCAAGGACAGGTTTACGAAGAAGGAAAGATTGGGGAAGATGAAGACCAAAGCTAACAGAAGAAAAGTGGGAACCCAGTTTGGAAGCGACCTGCAACGGGTCCGCCACGAGAGTACCATGGAGGTGAAGGACCGGTGAAACATCGGGAACGAACTTACCCGCTTATCTTATGGATACGCTTCCAGATCTGAGGCAGAGGAGTTTCGGACGTAATTGTTGAGACATAAGATGCCCAACATTCACGCTTAGCCGTACGGATGGCCCTACGGGCCTCCGCACTCGCTTTCCAAAAGAAAAGAAAAGAATCGGCCGTCTGTCGACGGCGGTGCCTCTTCCAGGCTGCACGCTTACAGCGGACAGCCCGAGCACAATCCGCATCCAACCAGGGAACTCACTTCTACGGACCCCTGAGAGGAAGAGCAAGGAATAGAGCGGAGGGCAGCGTTGAAGACAGTGTCATGAAAAAGGAGGAGAGCACGAGGGAGAGGCAGATGGGAGAGGTCAGAGAGAGTACCACTGAGGGTAAATAGGTTCCAGTCCGCCTTAGCAAACTGCAACCTAGGGAAGGAGAGGGAAGGGCGAAAAGAGAAAAAGGAAACAAGGATGAGGTTCTTGATGACCTTTATGGTCACTGCCAAGGAGGTCATCAAGAACCTGCCACGTGAGATCTAAGTAAAGAGAAGAAGAGCAGAGAGAAAGATCCAGACAGGAAAGGGTGCGAGTCCGAGAGTCCATGTGAGTGGGCTCACCAGAATTCAGAAGAGACAGGGAAGAAGAGAGGATAAACGGCTCAAGAAGGCGACCTCGGGTATTCGTCAGAACATCACCCCGAAGAGAATGACGACAATTGAAATCACCCAGCAGGAACACAGGCTCCGGCAAGTAGTCCAGGAGGTGTTTCAAATCAGGAAGAGAAAGCGGGACACTTGGGGGGAGATAAATGGAACAAACTGTGTACCATTTCCCCACAAAGATACGAGCAGCAGAACAATGGAGAGGCGCAGAAAAAAGTAAGGGGACAAAGGGAACATCAGCGCGAATCAAGAGAGCAGAAGAATTAGGAGCCCCAGCAATGGCTGGGGGGGGGGGGGGGGAAGAAAGAAATAGCCACGAAAACGGCCAGGACAAGCACCAAGCATCGGCTTCTGGAGACAGACACAAAGGGGCCAAAAACCGCGAAATTAGAAGTTGGAGTTCGAGGAAATTGGCGTAATAACCTCGAACGTTCCATTGAAGAATAGACATCGACGAGAAGAGAAAGGCCAACAACAGAGAACAAGGAAGGAACAAAGGCGAAAGAGCAACATAGCACGTTAAAGAATATCAGGGTCGGAATCAGGGTCAGCAAAGTCAGCGTTAGGGGGCATGGGTAAACTGAGCAAAGACGGAGGGAAGGAAGCGGGAGAACAGACCAGAGGTGGGAGGGCGGGGTCCGGAGGAGGAGGAAGAGGAGGAGACAACGGAGAGGAGCAGTCAAGGACAGCAGCAGGAAGAGGGGAGCGCACCTCAGCAAGGGCAGCAACCGAGAGGGAAGCAGGGGTCAAAGAAACCTCCATAGCAGGAACAGGGGGCACAACCACCGAAACGGGAGGGGAAGGAGCAATAGAGCCAGTAGTAGGAGCCGAGGAAGAAAGCGAAGCCTTCTTACCTGCCGGGGAGGAGGAAGGAGAGGATCCAGGCTTACGCTTCTAACGTAAAGAGACCGGTGTCCCAGCAACTACGTACATGGGCAATGGATTCCAGAGACTCAACAGGAGAAGCTGAACGAGAGCACACACGACGGCCGTTAGAAGAGTGATGGACATCCGCCTGCACCGACAGGCAGCGGAGAGAGTCAATAGATGGAGGAGAAGGATGGGAAGGAGGATCGGAGGGAGACGAGGAAGAAGACACAGGAGACATGACATACTAGGTTGGAAGAAGGGGAACCCCAGACAGAGTACCAGGAGGGGGACCCTTTGCGACAGAACTCAAAGGAATAGGGGAGGGGGCAGTGGGCGTATCAAGGGTCCAAGGCCCGGAGACGGTTGTGAGTCTGAGGAAGGTGGGAAGGACGAGGAGAGGAAGAGCGCAACACGCGAGCATAAGAGACGTTAGCATAAGGCGGGAGCCGACGAACCTGGCGCCTCGCATTGGGAAAAGATAAACGCTCCTGGTGCTTCATGTTGAGGACGGCTGCCTAAAGCTTGTAATGGATACAGGCACGGGAGAAGGTAAGATGGGCCTCACCGCAGCTGAGGCAGCGAGCTTGGGGAGAAGTGCACTCCGACTTAGAGTGACCTTCATCCCCACACAAAGGACAGAGAGAGACAATCCCAGAGCAGCGGAGGGCACCATTCCCAAACCTCCAGCACTTGTTACAAAGCCGAGGAGAAGGACTATACTCCTGGACAGAGCACCTGGCACCAGCAAGAATGACAGAGGATGGAAGGGTCCTACCATCAAAGGTGATCTTCACAACTCGAAGGGGTTGACGGCGGACGACCACGAGGGGGACGAGTAAACGAGTCTACCTGGAGGACAGAATGGCCCTGGGCATCAAGGATATGTCGAATATCGTCGTGGCAGTCTCGCAGATCTCAAACACCGATCGCAACATGGGGCGGGAGGAGAATAGTGCCAACACTGGCGTTAGACTGAACGTTCTTTGAGACCCGAACAGGGTTCTCGCCAAGGCAGGATAAGGCAGCCAAGCAGGAAGCTGCATCCTGAGAAGGAGCAGGCAACGACGCTTGTACCTGGTTGATACCTGGTTGATGGGGTTCTGGGAGTTCTTCTACTCCCCAAGCCCGGCCCGAGGCCAGGCTCGACTTGTGAGAGTTTGGTCCACCAGGCTGTTGCTTGGAGCGGCCCTCAGGCCCACATACCCACCACAGCCCGGTTGGTCCGGCACTCCTTGGAGGAATAAATCTAGTTTCCTCTTGAAAATGTCCACGGTTGTTCCGGCAATATTTCTTATGCTTGCTGGGAGGACGTTGAACAACCGCGGACCTCTGATGTTTATACAGTGTTCTCTGATTGTGCCTATGGCACCTCTGCTCTTCATTGGTTCTATTCTACATTTTCTTCCATGTCGTTCACTCCAGTACGTTGTTATTTTACTGTGTAGATTTGGTACTTAGCCCTCCAGTATCTTCCAGGTGTATATTATTTGATATCTCTCTCGTCTTCTTTCTAGTGAGTACATTTGGAGGGCTTTGAGACGATCCCAATAATTTAGGTGCTTTATTGCATCTATGCGTGCCGTATATGTTCTCTGTATTCCCTCTATTTCAGCAATCTCTCCTGCTCTGAAGGGGGAAGTGAGTACTGAGCAGTACTCAAGACGGGACAACACAAGTGACTTGAAGAGTACTACCATTGTGATGGGATCCCTGGATTTGAAAGTTCTCGTAATCCATCCTATCATTTTTCTGGCTGTCGCAATATTTGCTTGGTTATGCTCCTTAAACGTTAGGTCGTCAGACATTATTATTCCCAAATCCTTTACATGCTGTTTTCCTACTATGGGTACATTTGATTGTGTTTTGTACTCTGTATTATGTTTAAGGTCCTCATTTTTACCGTACCTGAGTACCTGGAATTTATCACTGTTAAACATCATGTTATTTTCTGATGCCCAGTCGAAAACTTTATTAATATCAGCTTGAAGTTTTTCAATGTCCTCAGCCGAGATAATTTTCATACTGATTTTTGTGTCATCTGCATAGGATGATACGAAGCTGTGACTTGTATTTTTGTCTATATCTGATATGAGAATAAGGAAAAGCAGCGGTGCAAGGACTGTACCCTGAGGTACAGAGCTTTTCACTGCATTTGGACTAGATTTTATATGGTTGACAGTTACTCGCTGAGTCCTGTTTGACAGAAAACTGAGTATCCAGCGTCCTACTTTACCGGTTATTCCCATTGACTTCATTTTGTGTGCTATCACGCCATGGTCACATTTATCGAAAGCCTTTGCGAAGTCCGTGTATATCACATCAAGCATTCTGTTTCTCTTCTAATGCCTCAGTGACTTTGTCGTAGTGCTCAAGTAGCTGTGAGAGGCACGATCTTCCCGCTCGAAATCCATGTTGGCCTGGGTTGTGAAGGTCATTGGCCTCCATGAAATTGGTGACCTGACTCCTAATCACTCTCTCAAATACCTTTATGATGTGCGATGTTAGTGCAACTGGTCTATAATTTTTTGCCAATGCTTTGCTCCCTCCCTTGTGTAGAGGGGCTATGTCTGCTACTTTAAGTGCATCTGGTATCTCAAAATTCCGAGACGAGTGTGGTTGAAAGTTACAGACGCATCCACGGAATCAACGAGATGCCGATGGAGGGAGAAATCGTCAGGCGGCGCAGAATCAAGAGGGAGATCAAAGTATTTGGCCCACAAAGCAGGACCAAATAAGGCCTGATACGCATCAGTACAGGAAGGAAACGAGCGAGTGCAGCCGTGGCGCCGACGGCGTTGAGAACCCCCAGAGAGAGAGGGGTCAAAAGGCGCAGTAGTCACAACGAGAGACTTAGCCGCACCAGGGGACGAAGTGGTCACCACTGGGGGCGTGAGGCTCGACCCAACCACAGAGGAGGGAGGGGAGCTGGGGAAAGAATTCAGGACGGACAAAGGAGGAGCAAGGTCGTGGCCCAATGCAGCGGGGGCTACAGAGCCCGGTCTTCCAATACAGGCCGACTCGGGGGCTTGGTCGCCCACCCCACGAGCCTGAGAGGGTACAACAGAAACATTCAACGACATATAGACGTAGAGAAAGAAATTCATCCACGAATGTGCCTCCATACTCACCATGGAGACACAATTAGAGGCAGGACACCCAACAGGAAGCTATTGCCGATCATGCCGGGGCCCCCTAGGGGTGCGTTGTGAGTATACGACCCACAAACGCCACCTTAAGAACCGTCAGTCCGTCGAGATCGGGTTCAGCGACGAAAGGGGGATTGACAATAAAAGGTTCCCCTCGCTCGAGACGTCGGGTACTACAGTTCTACGGGTGCAAGAGTATGCCTCCTCAAGCACCCGGGCATCAAAATAGAAGAAGACCAAAGGAATAACCAAAACAAGCAAAAGGTCGGCAGGAAAAGACAAGCAGATAGGAGAAGAGGGGGGAGAAAAACGAAACAAAAGGAAAGGGAAAAGCGATTCGGCACAATTAGGGAAGACAGCAGCAGGAGTGCAAGGCCACCAAAGGACAGAGGACTGTCCCACGGAGCATCACACTCCAGCAGCCGTCCACTAAGACCCCTCACTGCGCCAACGGGCCGGATGGGGAGGGGGGGGGCTGCAGAACCCAAATGGAAGAAGAGTTCCACGGGAATTTCCAGTCCTTTTAAGGGTCTGAGTTTGGTGTGATCGGTTAAGGTGTACCAGTTATGTCAAGCTGCCCGAACAGCTGGCTCTCTGGGTTCGAATCTACTGCAGGGAGGGTGTCAATGTGTGTTTACAAAAAAACTTGCGAGTTTATGCAAGTAGCCCTGGTGGCCCTAAAGGCCACCACCAAAAACCATGTTCGTGGCTGCCCTGCATGGAATGCCCGCATATTGTAGAACATCAAGGTAACCGTGGAGAGAACAAGTAACTTGAGCCGTAGGGCGAGAGTCCGGGCTCCACACAAGACACCACGCCACCTGCCAGAAGAGACGGAGTTCATCCGGATGGAAACTATAGTCCCAAACTGGGTAAAGTACCGTCAAAGCAAGGCCTCTGTGAACTCGAACGGCACACAATGCAGTACCACATGTGTCACCGAGCAGCATTGATCAGAGATAGCGATGGTACCACCGTCCCCAGGGAGAGTAAATGAGTGCCCATCATAACAGGCCACAAAAATCTTATAAACAGTAGTGGAGTGAAACTTCACAAGTGCCCGATGGGTTGTTAACAGTTGGAGCCCATACACATCGGCAACACGAACATGTAGCATATCCAACGGGACAATCTTAAGGGCAAGGTAAGACACACGTACAGAAAATTCCAGACCCACGGTCTCAGAGCGGCGAACAGGGGGGAGGGAGGTCACCATGGCGCTGACGCAACAAGAACACCCTCCCACAGGGAACGTTTAGCAAAGACTGGGGAGTGCTTGGCGAGCACATCTACGCCCCCCTGGCGGCCAGGCCGCCAATCTCCTCAACGGATTTTTTGTAGATCACATTCACTGTGCCATCATGCCAGTGAATGGCCGTAAAGTTCAGCTGACCGAAGCATAATGAACTTCTCTCGGTATTTGCTGGCAACCTATTACATCAGCTTAAGTGACTGAAAATTCATCAACCAACCTGTTATAATTATTGTTAGTTTCATTTGTTATTTTATGTTTGCCATGTATATTTCGTGTTCGAAACAGCAGAAAAATGCAGGTAAAATATATCAAATTAAATAAATTTTCAGGATTGGGCAATGTTACTCCAGTTTTGGGGTTCTTATGACATTGGTCATTTTCTCGAGCAGTAGAGCATTAATTACTGACCTTATCACTTCACCTATTACCTTTATATTTTCCTTTAGTTATTGTTTCCTCAGAATGTGTTTTAAAATATTTCATTGTTTTCAGTCACTTCTTACCTTCCTCAGCAGCGACAGTGTTCGAGGGAGGGGGTGTGGGGCACTTGGGGTTGTTTTGACTTAGTGCTAACAGTTTTGTCCATGAGGGTTACATGGGAAGTTGGACCCTCCCAGCATACAACTATTTGTATAATTCATATATTCGTGTAATTCATAACTTGATCTCGTATTAATATTAGGCAGCTTATCATTCTCCTGGTAATATATAATGTTGGGGTCTAAGCTCGCGAGCTTTCTTACACGGAAGTGTGCTTCTTACTACCACAAAGTCTTCATGATGTTGGTTTCCTCAGTAGTTGCACAGCCTCTACGCTACTCGATGTTTAAAGGTAGTACACTCATTTCTCTGGTAGTTCTGGATGTACCGTTCATATCATGCTAACTACTGTAAACGTTGTCAGTCTCACTCTGCCAGTTAGATACTGAATGTGCATGTTGTAGAGTGTCCATTTTGACTGGCAAGACATTCCAGATTTCAATTATTTGTTACAGTTTAACAGGTAGTAAAGATGTGTAGTGAGGTGGCAATTATCACCTTACAGGATGGAAGTGCATTTACCACTGAGACCATCACCCACAGTACCTGATACTCATATGTTTTACCACGTGACAGTCATCTAAACGACACCACTCACCGTCCCTGCCCTTCTGTACTACAGAGATTGATGGCATTCTCTACTTTTCATTTACATTAGAATTGAGCAAAATTTGACGGCAGGTCCAAAAGAAAATTTAGCATCGTTTGTGGCACAGAAAATAAGAATTTTCTAGATATTATTCTGTGGAAGCCAATAAGAGAACAAAAACACAAATTGATCTATGTCAAAGGTACCAGCTTCACCTAGTATTTTATCAATGAACAAATGATTAATAACACTGGGAAAACATGATTTCTAATCATCCTGAAAATTAGGAGGAGCGCTACTGTAAATGGAAGAAAGCAGTTCTGATAGTAAGGTGCAGAACTTTGGTCTAGTTCCCATGAGTGAATCGTGTGTGGCCAATATGTAACCTGTAGCAGAGTTACCACCTTGCGTTACAGTGCTAGAGGGGGGGCCAGAGGTCGCAGTTAATGGTATTTTTTTTTCCAATACACGACAATCTGTCTCTCTAGTGGTTGTGGAATGCATTTTGAATGACTCAGTAGAACTCTAAGAAAGGAATAGCATTTTTGGAGATAGGACCTATATGAACAGATTCTTTAGTAGCGGCATCTGTGAGTTAATTATAGGCAATGCCAATATGGCTTGGGGACCCAGCGCAATTCTACAATAATATACCTACCACAGAGGGGGGAATAGCTTGTATAGGATTTGTTCAAAACATGATGGAAAGGGTTAACCCCCACACTGCACAGAGCGGGTTTAAGCACTAGATCAAAGGTGCGCAGAGTGCCTCGGGGCGCTCATAGGTATAGCGTAGGATTAAAAAGTTCCACGTGGTTTTTTTTTTTGTTTTTCTTACTCGGGTATGAAATGGATGCCTGAGGCCTTCTGGTGGTGGGGCAACCCGTCCTCTTAAAAATAACGTCACTTTTGGCTCGTATGCGCGATATGGCTAAATTTGGACGTAATTTGAAATGAAATCGACTCACAAAAGTGACGTTCTGTTCCGTTTTCTATTTGAGTCGGCCGGCCTACGCGCAGAGGTTACGAGAGAACACTTTAAATTAACGTTTTTCATAACGTTTTGAAACTTTATGAGAATTTCCTGCCCACCTAACCTATCAGAGGACCCTTAACTTACTGTTGTTGAAAAAAAAAATCCCAAATTTATTTTAATTTTCAAATTACGTCCAAATTCGGCCATACGGGCAAACGGCCAAAAGCGACGTTCTTTTTAAGAGGACAGGTTGGGTGGGGAGCCCCAGGTTTAAGGTAACAACCATGTCTGATGCATCATCTACGAGCTCCCGGTCTACGGTCAGCCGCTGTGTTGCAAAATGACTTTTAGGGGACAAAGTAGAAGACATGTTGTTTGATGAACGACCGATTACTGATGATTTAGATTACAGCTCAGAGAAGTACTGTCATCATTTTCACCCCATTCATTCCTTCCTTAAGTAGTTAGGGTTAATCCCGTGGGTCTTCGCCCCCTTGTACTTGGGAGCCACTGCCCACCCTAGGGGCCCCCAGTCTACCAAGGGCTGGCCTTGAATTGCATCCCTGGCGAGTGGGGAAATCCAACCTCACCTCTGTTGCTCTCGGTCGGACTTGCCCGGTGTGACACTGGAAGAATACACAGGTAAATCCTTACCTCTTTAAGTCTAGGTCGACAGCTGGGTGTTCATACTCGTGTCCCAGCAACTCTCCTCAGTGGTCTTATTTGTTATCACAAACCAAGGATTCAATGTCAGATGCAATGCAGTGCCACATAAATGGTCTACTCAAATAGCCCTAGAGACGAAGGCTCACTCAAACCCAGTATAAAAATTGATGATTAGTTTATTGAATAAAACTACACTGGATCCGCATAAAGAAGTGGAACTGTCAGACGGCGGCAGCACTCCTCACGCGCCTCTGGCAACACAGTCAGCTGGACGATTCAAAACTTCGATCCTGGCCTCTTGAATCCAGCCCCTTCCTCTAGCTGCCCAAAATGTCAGAGCACCCACACACATACATTAATATATATTACCTCATGTATATATGAATAACCTGGCACCTAGCCTAACGCTACCACCCTGGCAGTAATAATAAAGACAATGCTCATGACATGAATGATATCCTAGCTCACCTAGACCAAGGGGTAATGGAAGGGAATTTTTGTACCTTAACTCTTTCTACTACATAGTCGACATATCCTCTGGCGAGGATCGCTTAGGTCTACGGTCCTAGCGTTTGGTCCTCCGTTGATTAGGGTCCTTTACACACAAAGTCATCAGCCGACTTGTAGATGCGCGTCCTAGCCGTACTCACTCTGCAGGCAGGTCCTCCTCCTCCTGAGGTACTGGAGACAGGTCCCTGTGCACGCCGTCTTCTTCCTCCCACACTAGCACTGTAGACAAATTTACAGTTTGGTTCAATGTCTCCTTCTCAGTCTTCCAGTGGACTTGACCACGGGCACAGCAGCTCGCCTAATGCGTTTGAACGTGGCCCGTGGGGTTGAGGGGGTGTCCTCCCGACGTTCACCTCTGCCGCAGACTATCAGTAAAAGTGCTCTTGGCGCTCTAACACCAGCCAAGCTCTGCTTCCATGTATTTCATAGGAATCAGATAATCTCCCATGACGTCTGCGGTACTAATGTGGCTGCTTGAGTCCACTGGATGGGGCTTCCTAGCCTCCAAATTGGGACCTCACTCGAGCGTTTCTGCTCTTGATGACGGGCTGTGACACACTATGCCCGCAGCGCCGGACCGCTCAGAGCCCTCCACCTTGTGACATCACGCATCCCGAGGGCTCCTCGTCATTTGTCTATATTGTCACGTGACCCTACCTGGCGTCAGAATCAACTAGCGGCAGGCGTCACGCTCTTTTGGCGGGAAGTGGAAAGCCTCGACGCCATTTTGTAACACCAAAAGGGCGTAAGCTACTTGTAAAACCAAACTAAATCGGCTAATTCATTGCCAACACGATAACTTTCTATACCTTTATATATATCAAAATGTTCCCTGAGCATCGGAGAACGTGCAAATCGCAGAGATATGACTCTTGATACCGGGACAGGAAAGACATAGGGGTGGGACACCATCACAGTACCTAATACAGGGGTCTGACACGAGTGATGGGGAGTATGCGGTGGATGATGTCGAGAGTGTGTACAGTACACGCACCTCGACCGGCCTCCCACGCTGCCCTGGGTCAACACCACTGGAGTTACCATCACCATCTGTCACCGGACGTAAGTCTACTGGGTGATACCACATGTTATGAGTCATTTTCTGGATTCAATGCCATAGACTCTGATACAAGCAGTGATGATGAACTGAATACAATGGGGCTATGGTGTTACTATGCAGAGTTTTGCTGCCCCAGCACAAGCACTGCCCCTGCCCAAGGCAGCGCCAGCATCTCACGCGGCCTGACGACAATGTGTCCTCTACATCAGGTGTTTGTGGTAGGCCTGTACTATGCAAAACAGTCTAATCTCCTGGCATGCCCACGCGCAGCTCTAGCACAAGACGTAGTAGCCGTGGTGTTTGCACCCGTGCTGGTGGTGATTGTTCTGGTGTTGACCGTGGTGTAGGCACCAAAACCAAAAATACGGGTGTAATTGTTTGGCAGGATTGTGAGAATTTTGTCACACAAATTCCAACATTTGATTATACAGATGTTGGTGTGATACCCTTATTCCCCTATACTAATGAGGATATGCCTGAAATTGATTATTTTATGGCATATTTCGATCAACCATTCATGGACCATCTCGTTGCAGAGACAAACCAATACGCTCTGGAATTTTACCTGCCTCTGGATTGACACGTTGGAAAGACACGACTATTGAGGAAATGTATGTGATTTTAGCGTTGACCATGATGATGAGGCATGCAGATAAACACATGATCCAGGATTTTTGGAATAAATGACAGCCTTATTCCTATCTCCTTATTCTACAGGAACATGTCTCGTGATAGGTTCCTGTTGCTTCTCAGGTGCCTCAACTTTGAGAACAATGCTAAGGAAGACAGACACGACAGACTGTGGAAAGTGCGGAAGATATTTAGTGAATTGAGAGGAAAGTTTCGTGACTATTTTGTACCAGCACAAAGTGTCTTAACTGATGAATCGCTAGTCCTCTTCAAGGGACAACTCACGTTCACGCAGTACATTCCATCAAAGCGGCACCAGATGAACAAATCCACAAGGGCAGTGACGAGGATTCGAACCTCCGTCCGAGAGCATCCCAGACGCTGCCTTAATCGACTAAGCTACGACATGGTAGTTGTGTACAGCAACTTACATGTCGAAATGGACAAGATCCACACGGCTTCTCAAGCATTGTCGTGAAAACACTCATGGAACCGTTGCTGAACAAGGGGCATATCATCTTCACAGACAACTATTATACCAGCGCCTTGCTAACCAGAGTCCTCCTTGTCCACAACACCGGCGAATGTGGCACTGTCAAGGCCCACAGGAGGGAAATGCTAGTGTTTGGCATTGGTATTGCAGTGGCTGATTGCCAACTGAGAAAGTGTGATAAAATGTTGTCAGTGTGCTGAAGGGACAGACGCGAGGACAACTGTTCACTTTGGACAACTATTCACTTTGGACAACTATTCACTTTGCAACCTTGTTGCAAAGTGAACTTTGCAACAAAGTTGCTAATGTATAAACCTGATTGTGTCATTGATTACAATGTAAATATGCGGTTTGTATATAAATGTGAAATGATGGTTGGTGCCGTCAAGTGCATGAGAAAATCTGTGAAGTGGATAAAGAAATTGTTTTCTACCTCGTTGACGTTGCAGTGCTGAACTGTTTCAACACGTATCTCGTGAAATATGGCAGGAGACAACCTATCCGTACATTCAGTGTTGCTCTAGTGTCACAACTAATGGTGAGGTATGGGTGGAGGGCAATGTTGTGCCGCATGGGGGTGCCAGCAACAAGGCCTCACTCAGTTCCAGACAGACTCAGTGGTAAAGAATACCTTGCTGTACACAAGCATGGTTATATGCCAAGCAAAGGAACACGAGAAAAGGGTAAACATCCCTGCGTTGTTTGCAAGAACACGCAATGTAGGGAACAGAAGCGAAGATCCATCTGCACCTGGTGCGTTGAGTGCAAAGTTGCCTTGTGATCTGTTGACTGCTTCAGTGATTATCACACACTTACGCAGTTCTAAGTGTGTTGACAGTGATGTATATAGTTTGTGATAGTGTACAGTGTGTTAAATAAGTTGCAAATGTAAATAATTGAACATATAATATAGAAAATATGAACAATATTTGTGGACACATTTGTGATACATGTAACACATTTTCTTTGAACAGTACGGATGTTCTATTTCCTGATTATTGTAAACCTGTTCAATATATATAGAATTAGCCAGAAAAAAAAATGCATTTGTAAATGTACAGAAAAAATGATCATAAAATTATTTGCGGCAACTCGCGCTTGTTGAATCTGGTGGACGACTGCCTGCGGGAGGCTACGGAACGGACAACCACTAAGCTGTGACGGCACCCAACATTTTCTGGACACCACCGCGGCTAAAGTAAGTACATTTGTGCAATATTTTCAACATATATGTGATCAGGGGAGGGTATTTAACAATTTTCGAAGAAAAAATAATTTTGTCAAAGAATTTCTTTTCTGCGCACAGCGGGAATATCATATTTTAAGGCAGCGCAGCATGGTGGTTAAAGAACTTCAGAGCCACATAGGACCTGCGAGAATCAGCTTAAAAACAAATGAACCTTGCTTCATAAATAGGAACTGGCATGTATACGAGAACACATTTTGTGTAAAATTAGCGAAATTGCATAAAGTTCAGTAGTAACATGAAATCGTTTACAGAGGATGGCGGCACTAAAAAGTTTGATAAGGAAAAATAACTGAGCAGCCAAAACTCTCAGCAGACTTTGACTCTTCCGTAAAATGAACAGTAGCAAGTGAATGGCAGATAAACTGTTAGAAGAAAGACCATTTCATAATTGTAGAAAGACTCTCATGAGATATACCAATACCGATCACGGATCTTAAAGCGACGCAACACCGGTTGTCTGAGTAGTTTAGGGATGCTGATTCCATGCCGTTGTGCACCTTTAATATTTTCTTCTAAGTGAATGCTCTGGATTGGAGAAGGATGAAAGGAACCAGAGCAAAATAAAGATTTGGGATGGGACGGGGGGAAGGAATGGTGCCCAACCACTTGTGGACGGTCGGGGATTGAACACCGACCTGCATGTAGAGAGACCGTCGCTCTACCGTCCAGCCCAAGTGGTTGGACATGGGTCGATGGAGAACCCAATGAATATGTGAAACAGCTATAGTCTAGTTTAGATGGCATTAGAGAGCATAAACAAAAACTCGTTCACTATCTGCAAGTCCCCCTTCCTCCCCTCTAACAAGATATAGGTAAGGTAAGACCTTGAGAGCAAGGACCCAGAGATAATTGACATAGGACGACCAAGACAGGTTGAAGTAAGGGTCCAGAAACTTTGCATACATGCTGGTGAGAGTAGCATGGAAGGAGAGGTGTTGGTGAGAGTAGCATTTATGGAGAGGAACTGGTGTTGCAGGTGAGATAAGGTGAAACGTTATCTTCATCTAAGGTGCTGTTGCTACTGATAACTTGTATAACTTTTTAAATGTTTCAACTCTGTAGTCATTGACCTCCTATGAGTACCGGCAAAACCTAATTCAGGTGTAAAAACCTGAATGACAGTGGCCTTGACGTTAGTATTAACAATGGACTGTAGCTAAATTGGAAAAAATTGGTTGCTGACTTTATATGATCAAATATCACAATTTTGTTTGTGTTTTAGATGAATTAATTATTTATCAGACTAAATGAGAAATATAGGTTGTTGGAGTGTTTGTACCCAGGAAACATTTCTTATTTCAGATCATTTTAAAACCGAAATTTTAAATTTATATCAAGTTTAAATTACTTCACATCAATGTTGTATGCGAATTTGTAAAGATGATAATTAAACGTTCAAACATAAGGTCTTAAAAATAAATAGTTGAATGATTAAACGTAAACGGTTTTAAATGTTAATGCTATTCATTTAAATTTTGGAATTATTAGATTTATAAACTTAATTGAATTCGGATGAGATAAAGAAAAAGAGAGAAAAAAAGAGACAGAGTTTGAGAAAAAAAAAGTGAGAGTGAAAGAGTTGGAGAAAAAGTAAAAGTGAGAGAGAGAAGAGAGGAGATGGACGGAGAGAGAAAAAGAGTTTGACAAAAAGAAAATGACCAGACCACGTGGGAGCGTAGTGTCACGAGGCCTATGTTTACATATATGAATCTAGGTATACTTGGACTATAGTGAACAGTGATACAGTAAATTAGTGAATGGTAACTCAACAGACATAAGGAAACAGTGACTGATGGCACTTAGTGGACAGAGAAATATCCACGTGGAGTGACGACGGATCCACTGATGGACCTCGAAATAAGGACATCATTATATTCTCGCCTAGTTTGTGTGAACAGAACAACTTGGCTGGTAGGTACGTATGAGGGGATGGTTCACCAGCTCACTTACAATAGTGCTTTTATGCCTGTGGGAGCCAGTACACTTGTTAAGTGCCTTGTTAAGTGGACGGACTTAAGTTTGGTAACCAGCAACCGAGACATCTAGTGTTTGGGCTCATGTGAGAGCCCCAGTCCTCAGCAGTCCAGAAATGTTACCCTGGCCGGGGTGGCATGTCTGTGGACAGTGCTAGAGCTGATAGCATCATCTCATTGTATGGCATGGCGCTAGACAGCTTTGCACGGGAACAGCTAGGCCTAGGCGTGGGGTAAGCTGTGGGCCTCCCGCGCTCGCTGGCCACTTGAGTCGTTGTCATGGAAACAGCTGCCATCTTAGTAAACATCGTGAGCCGCCATGTTGGTCGGCCATCTTGGAGTTGCCCTAGGGGCTATGCTACACCGTCGCCGATTGGATGAGAGGGGTAGGCCGCTGTATGCCTTCCTCTCATTGGTTATTTCGAGAAGGACGTGGGGATAGCCGTTGTGTAGCATCATTCTGAACACAGCTGCCACCTTGTCAAGACGCTCTCTGTACTCAATTCGGCCAAATTCAAGTATAGGGCGTCGTGGTGGCTGGACTACTCAACTGCTGATGCTTCCTGCTTCACCAACGACAACGGTCGTCACAGAATCCGGCCGAAGTCGTCGCTTGGAGGGGTTTAAGACATTTGTATGCAGGGGGTAGAGGTACAGTGATCTGGGATCGTGGGGAATGTGCATACGAGCAGCAACAGACTCGTGGATCCCATACCAGTGATGATTAGACTTGCTAGTGCTCTGTAGCAGTCGATGGGAATGGGGAAATTCGTGTCAGTGTTAAGGCAAATTTCCCATGTTGTGTGAGACGCTATTGTTGGGCGCGTCACCTGGGTATGAACGCTTCACTTCACCGGTGAGTCGAGGGTGCGAACTCAGCCGTGTTGAGTGGGAGGGGTTCGAGTGTGCGCCAAGTTTCCGTATAAGTACCACGTAAGGTACTACCGCCGCTTACGCCATCTGGAGCGAGCCAGCCACCTATAGCGGGGTGCCTGATGTATGGGAAGGTGTGTAGCCGGCAGTGTGAATGAGTAAGTACCTATGTGTGTATTTCTGGTGATTAGTAGTCTCTAAAGCTTGAATTCGAGGTCAAGTGTTCCGTCACATTGTCACGCAGCACCTGTTCAGGTGGAATGAATTGTGGGCGAGGAGATTAATCACCTTTGTTGTCATCTTGTCAGTCCAGAGGGACTTATGTCTGGTGTACACAGACGTACAGTGTGTGTGTATGTGTGTGGGTACACACGGGAACAGAGTATACATAGATTAGCCGAGGACTGAGAGGATGTCCATGTAATAATTATATTATTTCATTGTGGTAATCATTTTTGATCGTCCGTGGGACGGAGTGATATCATTTCCATGTGTGGACTTGCAGGTGTGGAATTCCAACACTGAGCGCTCAGGTATGTGTAACGCCAGTGATTCCTGGCATTAGGGAGTGTACCACAGTGTGGTCTTAAATTTCTTGTATCGTTCCCAGGGCCGTGACAAGTGTGATTTATATAAATATATATTGTGGTTGCAGTATTAATTAACGTAATTTTGGTGAGTTTTGGTGAGTGACGTGGCTGTCTAGAGAGACCGCCACCGCTCTGTCGAGTAACGTAACTCTCGAGTGTTTATCGAGATGCGTGATCGATAAATCACTCACCCATGTGATTTAAGGAGTGTGAGATTCTCCTTAGTGTTCCCAATAACGTTTGATAGCTGTAGGCTACATGTGTCAGCAGTAATTATAATTATATATATATATATATATATATATATATATATATATATATATATATATATATATATATATATATATATATATATATATATATATATATATATATATATATATATATATATATATATATATATATATATATATATATATATATATATATAATCGTAGTGTCACGGTGCCCAGTGTTATTGAGATATTTACTGTGAGGTGATTGAAATATATTGACCTGTGTTCTAGGGGGTTATTGAGAGCACTGGGGTCATTTGCAACAGTAAGTAAGTAAGTGTGTGCAGTATCCTAATATTTGGAAATTAGAGTACTTGCCGAGTGTGTTATTGCAAAGGGGGTTGTTATTTGATGGTGATTGTTGCTAGTGTTGAGCAATCACCGTATGTGATTGCAGTTCAGTAAAGCCATTGTGGGGCAGTGTTCTAGAGGGTTCATGTCCTGTATGTTATTTTACTAGGTTCTGCAGTATTGTCATAGCAACCGGATTGTAACGTAAATCACTGTGATTTGTTAGTGTGATTTGTCATTGTCGTGGGTGAACTCGGCTGTAGACGAGTACTTGGGTACACATATATTCTCATGTTATCTGGTAGGACATCGAAGTCCAGTATTCAGTGAGGTGATTGCGAGGCAATTAATATAACGTAACCCAGGGAACGCCCATTGCTTTAAGAGAATTTGTTCTTTGACAATTTGAGTAACGTAGAATGCGTTTGGGTTAATTTACATTCCTGTAAGCAGCTACGGTAGTCTCGAGGAGCCTAGCCATCAGTCAGATAAGAATTAGAGTATTGTCTGTCGTAATTAACGGTCAGTGGGCCGGGTAATTGACGTGTTTCAGGAAGTCAAAGTAATTAACCTCGATCCTTGTTTGATCGACTTACACGAAGGCTACATTGTTCCATTAACGTAACGTCGTTATTTATCTGCCCGGAAGTACCGGCACTTGATTGACTCGTGGGAGGAGTAGGGTCATTTTAAAATAACGTAAACGTGGTGCTAATTACTGTTATTAGCCACCTGAATTGGTCTTAGAATGGAAGGCTTAGACGGAATTCATACCTTAATGTAAATTGCTGAGCCAGTGTGAAAGGTTGCGTATTTTAATTGTTTAATTATTGATCTTGAGGATAGTAATTAATTACTCTAAAGGTAATCACGAGTAATTACCGTTCTCTTAGCACTTTGGACATTGTAAATCAGAGTTTACCATCGCAGAGTGATTAGTAACCGATTAACATAAATTAACGTAACTCATAAAGAGATTAATCAGCTGTCTGGAAATACAGGGATTAATGGGATTTTCTCACTGAATGCTCGACGGGTAGAGTGTTGTGTAATTTCCGCGTTACTAGTGACAGTTGTAAGAGTTGTTAATTTAACGGAAATGTTACCTTCTTATTAACGTAAATGTTATTGTGTTATTAACGTAAATCAATTGGTATTGATTGTTGATCGTCCGTGGGACGGAGTGTTAACGTAAGGATTAATTTGAGGAAGGGTGCTGGAGTTGCCAGTGAACCCATTAGTTATTGTTGTCATTGAAAGACTACTGATTTGATTGCATTGCAACCGCTGTTGCAGGTGTAGACTGCACTGAGGCGTAGAACAGTTAGGAGGTTACTGGAGACGTGTTTCAGAACCTACTGTGTCATTTGTTGTAATTGTGATTATAGATTTGTTAGTTCTTGTTTCTTGTTGATTCCTCTGTGGTCACGCTTATGTTCGAGTTAGTTCATTATGCAGTCCGAGGGGCTGGTGTCTAGCTGTCATTGATAGTGTCACAGGAAGGATTTCGAGTAACGTCATTGACATTTCTTTTTGTTTTGTTGTAGTAGTTAGTACTTTATTGAATAAACTAAGTTGTTATGGTTAACACTGTCTTTTCGTTACACCCCACACATTATTATTGTTATGCAAATGTTCTTCACACTCGACTAATAAAATTGAGACTAATTTTCTGAGCTTTGGATCAAATATACGGCACCACACAACAATAAATTATTGTTGTGAAAGCCCATGACCTACTCGTTAGATTCGCTTCGGCGATTGGCGAAGGTCAGCGGCCTAGTGAGGGGGATTTCAATTTTCATTGGGGTCTCGGCATTTGCTCGCGCCTAGTCAATTGTTCATACATGGTCCCAAAGTGAGGAATGAGCTGGTTACTACACTGGTGTGTTAGCTAAGCAAGTCCTTCCTCAGGCGACCTAGTTGAATATCACGACAGGAATAAAGGTTAAAGAATAAAGAAAATTCTTAGAAATTTTCCGAGCTAAAATTCCTTATACCAATTACAATTTATTCCAAAACTTCTCACAAGTTACACAAACTCTCACATCGTGGCGCCCAATGTGGGGCCGTAGACTTTTGATTCATAATCAGAAAAGTAAGACTCATCAAGTTGAGAAACCTAGGAAGAAAGGTGTGAAGAACATTGCAGAACAATATTGCTGTGGGTGTGTTTGTTGTCGGTTAGCAGGATTAGGTACACACACACCACACACACAGAATGGATGAGGATTATAGGGATAAGTACATATATCTGTATGTGACTAAGTATGGCGTGCTGCCAAAGGATAGAAACATTCGCACAGATGAGGAATGTCGGTGGTATGTTGAGGACCATCGGGCCTATGTACGGCGTCTATTTCTAGAAAGAGCAAACAGAAGTGATCCAGGGGACAAGGGAGTTCCCCTAGCTGACCGTGGTATAGTCGGTATGTCAGGGGGTGTGGGATTGAGTCCACCCCAGGAGAAGGAAGGGGAGTCGCGACCCCAGCCTAGGCTAAGGACTGATTCCTTGGGCCACAGAAACGTTTCGTTAGAAGTAGTCAATCAGATACCAGAACAACCTCTCAGGAGGGGGACTGAACAACCCCAGGAGGAAATGACTTTACAGTACCTAGCAGCTCAAGCTGATGGTTTTGGACTGCAAGGAGAGAATAAGGCCAAGTTCGTGGCCTTCATGTGGAATGCCCACCACGAGAGATTGACTAGATTGGAAATTGCAAGAGTGCAATCCGAGGCAAGGACGGGGAGTCAAGCCCCTCCTGCCGCGCCAAGCTCAGAGGTACAGGCGCTGGAAGTAGAGATACCTCATCTATTGCCAAGAGAGAAGAAGATCGATCCTAGGGATGCATACCTAGATCGATGTGTGACAAAGGTTGAAAGGTTTACTCAAGCTCCATGTAAGGGAGCCAAACCTAATGAAAGTAAGTCTAAGGGACACCAACAGAAACCCAAGGTTAAGGGACCCAGGTGCTTCACATGCAACATGGCAGGTCACCGAGCAGCTAAGTGCCCGAGCAACACTAGGCTTAAGACTAAGAAGGTGTCCAAGGTGCAAGTTACAGGCATGAGTACCGTGGGAGGTGATGCCCTAAGACACACACTCGAATTAACTAGAGGAAGAGTTAATGGGCAATGGACGAGTGTCTTTCGAGACCGGGGTGCTACGGTTAACATGGTCAGGAGCAGTTTGGTTGAGCCTGAGAGCAGAACAGGTCGAACCCTCCGTGTCCAGTTCCCAGATGACACTGGTAAGGACATGGAAGAAGTGTCCGTGTTGGTAGACACCCCATATATCAAAGGTAAGATCAAAGCTGCGCTAAGTAGAAAGGCAGTGTATGGACTTTTGATAGGTAATACTCCTGGTATAGAGAACCAGGTGGGTCTGTCCTGTGGAAATGACCCAAAGGAAACAGGAACAGGTGAGAGGAAGGTTAAACCCGCTGGCGTTGACACCAAGCGTCAGCCAGCCGGTCGAGCAGAGATCACCGCCGCCCAGACAAAAGAAGAGAGGCAGCAGGTGAAAGGAAACAGGAGTCATCCTCCTCTCCCTATTGCACAGAAAACGAGAACTGATTCAGAGGGACTCAGATGGGTCTCACCAGCTGACGGCGATGTCACACGGCCACCAGCTGAGGAAGTCATGGTCGCCTCTTATCAGGCGAAAGATCAGGTTCATGAGGTAAAAGGAAAAAAGAGCAATTTTCCTTCTTTCATTCCACAGAAAACGAAGGTGAGCCCAGTGAGACGGGTGTGGCCCGGATCAGGTGATCCCGCCACGACCTGTCGACCATCCAGACCCGCGAGGGTTACCACCACTCAGGAGAGTAAACGTCTGCTTGATGTTACCAGTGGTGAGGCTAAGGTAGCTGTGGTTCCCACAAGTGAAGTGGATATTCTGGACCAATCTTTCAGGCTGTTGGAAGATCGTTCAGACAAACAAACGGATGAAGAGATTGAAGAACGAGCAGGTCAGTGACCAAGTGCTCAGTGAGGGGCGAGGTTTGACAGCTGCTGAAGAGGCCTCAGCCCAGTCAACTCAGTCAGTAGAGCAACCCAGTCTGAGAGTGACAGACAGACAGGAAGAAAGACCCTGTCACCTGGAAGTCAAGACAGTCTGCTAACTATCGGAATTGTGTCGGTAGAGTAGGGAAGGTGTTGAGTCTGTACTTCATTGGTAAGTCCATCCCAGTGTGCTACCTATTGTGTCCAGTATGACACAGACCTGAGGGGCGAGAGTGTGAAGGAACTGAGGAAGGGAAGCTGCGAGGCGTTGAGCCGGCTTAACCTGGACCCAGAACCTGAGCACGACCGCACTACGGTCAGGAAGTACCACCCTGGACGAGCCAGTGACGTCACATCTTGTCCCGCCAGCCACCGACGTCAACAGAAAACGGATGAATCACCACCACCCAGCCGCCGTGCACTTAATTAAGAGCGCAAGTGTAAGTGGCTGGTGATTTTAGATGAAATTTTCCTCCGGGAAATTTTATCTTTTTTGGTGGGAGGTTGTTGTGAGGGGATGGTTCACCAGCTCACTTACAATAGTGCTCTTATGCCTGTGGGAGCCAGTACACTTGTTAAGTGCACTTGTTAAGTGGGTGGACTTAAGTTTGGTAACCAGCAACCGAAACATCTAGTGTTTGGGCTCATGTGAGAGCCCCAGTCATCAGCAGTCCAGAAATGTTACCCTGGCCGGGGTGGCATGTCTGTGGACAGTGCTAGAGCTGATAGCATCATCTCATTGTATGGCATGGAGCGTGACAACTTTGTGCGGGAACAGCTAGGCCCAGGTGTGGGTGAGCTGTGGGCCTCCCGCGCTCGCTGGCCACTTGAGTCGTTGTCATGGAAACAGCCGCCATCTTAGTAAACATTGTGAGCCGCCATGTTGGTCGGCCATCTTGGAGTTGCCCTAGGGGCTATGCTACACCGTCGCTGATTGGATGAGAGGGGTAGGCCGCTGTATGCCTTCCTCTCATTGGTTATTTCGAGAAGGACGCGGGGATAGCCGTTGTGTAGCATCATTCTGAACACAGCTGCCACCTTGTCAAGACGCTCTCTGTACTCAATTCGGCCAAATTCAAGTATAGGGCGTCGTGGTGGCTGGACTACTCAACTGCTGATGCTTCCTGCTTCACCAACGACAACGGTCGTCACAGAATCCGGCCGAAGTCGTCGCTTGGAGGGGTTTAAGACATTTGTATGCAGTGGGTAGAGGTACAGTGATCTGGGATCGTGGGGAATGTACATACGAGCAGCAACAGACTCGTGGATCCCATACCAGTGATGATTAGACTTGCTAGTGCTCTGTAGCAGTCGATGGGAACGGGGAAGTTCGTGTCAGTGTTAAGGCAAATTTCCCATGTTGTGTGAGACGCTATCGTTGTGTGCGTCACCTGGGTATGAACGCTTCACTTCACCGGTGAGTCGAGGGTTTGAACTCAGCCGTGTTGAGTGGGAGGGGTTTGAGTGTGCGCCAAGTTTCCGTATAAGTACCACGTAAGGTACTACCGCCGCTTACGCCACCTGGAGCGTGCCAGCCACCTATAGCGGGGTGCCTGATGTATGGGAAGGTGTGTAGCCGGCAGTGTGAATGAGTAAGTACCTATGTGTGTATTTCTGGTGATTAGTAGTCTCTAAAGCTTGAATTCGAGGTCAAGTGTTCCGTCACATTGTCATGCAGCACCTGTTCAGGAGGAGTGAATTGTGAGTGAGGAGATTAATCACCTTTGTCGTCATCTTGTCACTCCAGAGGGACTTATGTCTGGTGTACACAGACGTACAGTGTGTGTGTGTGTGTGTGGGTACACACGGGAACAGAGTATACATAGATTAGCCAAGGACTGAGAGGATGTCCATGTAATAATAATATTATTTCATTGTGGTAATCATTTTTGATCTTCCGTGGGACGGAGTGATATCATTTCCATGTGTGGTCTTGCAGGTGTGGAATTCCAACACTGAGCGCTCAGGTATGTGTAACGCCAGTGATTCCTGGCAATGATTATTGGGGAGTGTACCACAGTGTGGTCTTAAATTTCTTGTATTGTTCCCAGGGCCGTGACAAGTGTGATTTATATAAATATATATTGTGGTTGCAGTATTAATTAACGTAATTTTGGTGAGTTTTGGTGAGTGACGTGGCTGTCTAGAGAGACCGCCACCGCTCTGTCGAGTAACGTAACTCTCGAGTGTTTATCGACATGCGTGATCGATAAATCACTCACCCATGTGATTTAAGGAGTGTGAGATTCTCCTTAGTGTTCCCAATAACGTTTATTAGCTGTAGGCTACATGTGTCAGCAGTAATTATAATTTATATATATATATATATATATATAATCGTAGTGTCACGGTGCCCAGTGTTATTGAGTTATTTACTGTGAGGTGATTGAAATATATTGACCTGTGTTCTAGGGGGTTATTGAGAGCACTGGGGTCATTTGCAACAGTAAGTAAGTGTGTGCAGTATCCTAATATTTGGAAATTAGAGTACTTGCCGTGTGTGTTATTGCAAAGGGGGTTGTTATTTGATGGTGATTGTTGCTAGTGTTGAGCAATCACCGTATGTGATTGCAGTTCAGTAAAGCCATTGTGGGGCAGTGTTCTAGAGGGTTCATGTCCTGTATGTTATTTTACTAGGTTCTGTAGTATTGTCATAGCAACCGGATTGTAACGTAAATCACTGTGATTTGTTAGTGTGATTTGTCATTGTCGTGGGTGAACTCGGCTGTAGACGAGTACTTGGGTACACATATATTCTCCTCTTATCTGGTAGGACATCGAAGTCCAGTATTCAGTGAGGTGATTGCGAGGCAATTAATATAACGTAACCAAGGGAACGCCCATTGCTTTAAGAGAATTTGTTCTTTGACAATTTGAGTAACGTAGAATGCGTTTGGGTTAATTTACATTCCTGTAAGCAGCTACGGTAGTCTCGAGGAGCCTAGCCATCAGCCAGATAAGAATTAGAGTATTGTCAGTCGTAATTAACGGTCAGTGGGCCGGGTAATTGACGTGTTTCAGGAAGTCAAAGTAATTAACCTCGATCCTTGTTTGATCAACTCACACGAAGGCTGCATTGTTCCATTAACGTAACGTCGTTATTTATCTGCCCGGAAGTACCGGCACTTGATTGACTCGTGGGAGGAGTAGGGTCATTTTAAAATAACGTAAACGTGGTGCTAATTACTGTTATTAGCCACCTGAATTGGTCTGAGTATGGAAGGTTTAGACGGAATTCATACCTTAATGTAAATTGGTGAGCCAGTGTGAAAGGTTGCGTATTTTAATTGTTTAATTATTGATCTTGAGGATAGTAATTAATTACTCTAAAGGTAATCACGAGTGATTACCGTTCTCTTAGCACTTTGGACATTGTAAATCAGAGTTTACCATCGCAGAGTGATTAGTAACCGATTAACGTAACTCGTAAAGAGATTAATCAGCTGTCTGGAAGTATAGGGATTAATGGGATTTTCTCACTGAAAGCTCGACGGGTAGAGTGTTGTGTACTTTCCGCGTTACTAGTGACAGTTGTAAGAGTTGTTAATTTAACGTAAATGTTACCTTGTTATTAACGTAAATGTTATTGTGTTATTAACGTAAATCAATTGGTATTGATCGTTGATCGTCCGTGGGACGGAGTGTTAACGTAAGGATTAATTTGAGGAAGGGTGCTGGAGTTGCCAGTGAACCCATTAGTTATTGTTGTCATTGAAAGACTACTGATTTGATTGCACTGCAACCGCTGTTGCAGGTGTAGACTGCACTGAGGCGTAGAACAGTTAGGAGGTTACTGGAGACGTGTTTCAGAACCTACTGTGTCATTTGTTGTAATTGTGATTATAGATCTGTTAGTACTTGTTTCTTGTTGATTCCTCTGTGGTCACGCTTATGTTCGAGTTTGTTCATTATGCAGTCCGAGGGGCTGGTGTCTAGCTGTCATTGATAGTGTCACAGGAAGGATTTCGAGTAACGTCATTGACATTTCTTTTTGTCTAATAAAATTGACTAATAAAATTGAGACTAATTTTCTGAGCTTTGGATCAAATATACGGCACCACACAACAATAAATTATTGTTGTGAGAGCCCATGACCTACTCGTTAGATTCGATCCGGCGATTGGCGAAGGTCAGCGGCCTAGTGAGGGGGATTTAAATTTTCATTGGGGTCTCGGCGTTTGCTCGCGCCAAGTGAATTGTTCATACATGGTCCCAAAGTGAGGAATGAGCTGTTTACTACACTGGTGTGTTAGCTAAGCAAGTCCTTCCTCAGGCGACCTAGTTGAATATCACGACAGGAATAAAGGTTAAAGAATAAAGAAAGTTCTTAGAAATTTTCCGAGCTAAAATTCCTTATACCAATTACAATTTATTCCACAAATTCTCAAATAAAACTCTCACAGTACGGCTTCTATGTCAGTTATCTGGTGTACAGAGGGAGGAAAAATATAATAAATATCTTTTCAGTGTATCATATATAATTAAAATCTCAAAGTGGCTCATTCTGGGTGGAAGTCGACACAAAAAGGTCACTCGTGACATCCAAACAAACACACACACACAACCAATCGCACACACAAGCACGCACACACACACACACACACACACACACACACACACACACACACACACACACACATGATGGTTTAATCAGAGATGTGGGCTAGCTAAGCAGCCAAGTAAAAGGGCATAGAGAAACTATAGGAATAACAGGAAACTGGAGAGCAGAGAAAGATACCAGAATGCCAGGAATGAATATGTCAGGATGAGAAGAGAGGCAGAAAGACAATACGAAAATGACATCGCAAGCAAGGCAAAGACTCAGCCTAAATTGTTGTCTAGCCACATCAGGAGAAAAACAACAGTTAAGGAACAGGTTATGAAATTAAGGATAGGGGCGGAAGGATTCACTACAAATGACAAGGAAGTGTGTGAGGAATTGAGTAAGAAATTCCAGGAGTTCTTCACCTTAGAGCAAGGAGAAATTCCAGAGGTAAGTGTGGGAATAGCTAACCAGGAACCACTGGAAGAGTTTGAGATTACCAGCGGGGAAGCAAGGAAGTGTTTACTAGAGTTGGATGTGACAAAGGCTATAGGCCCAGATGGAATCTCCCCTTGGGTTCTAAAGGAAGGAGCAGGAGAACTGTGCCTACCACCCTCCATAGTGTATAACAAATCACTGGCAAAAGGGGAACTGCCAGATATTTGGAAAGCAGCTAACGTAGTCCCGATATACAAGAAAGGGGATAGACAGGAGGCACTGAACTACAGGCCTGTGTCCCTAACCTGCATACCATGCAAGCTGATGGAGAAGATTGTGCGAAAAAAACTAGTGGAGCATCTGGAGCGAAGGAACTTTGTAACACACCATCAACATGGTTTCAGAGATGGCAGCTCCTGCCTCACAGGGTTACTTAAATTCTACAACCAGGCAAAAAAAATAAGGCAAGAAAGAGAAGGGTGGGCAGACTGCATATTTTTGGTTTGTCAGAAAGCCATTGATACAGTGCCACACAAGAGGCTAGTGCGAAAGTTGGAGACGCAGGCTGGAGTGAAAGGGAAGGTACTCTGGTGGATAGAGGAGTACCTAAGCAACAGGAGACAACAAGTCTGTGTGAGGGGTGAGGTCTCAGATTGGCGAGACGTTACAAGTGGAGTCCCGCAGGGGTCAGTCCTTGGACCTATACTGTTTCTGGTATATGTAAATGAATCTATACCCAGAGGGTATAGATTCGTTCCTCTCAATGTTTGCCGACGATACAAAAATTATGAGGAGGATTGAAACAGAGGATGATAGTAGGAGGCTACAAGATGACCTAGATAGACTGAGTGAATGGTCCAACAAATGGCTGTTGAAGTTCAACCCGAGTAAATGCAAAGTAATGAAACTAGGCAGTGGAAACAGGAGGCCAGACACAGGATACAGAATAGGAGATGAAGTACTTAATGAAACAGAGAGAAAGATCTAGGAGTTGATATCACACCAAACCTGTCTCCTGAAGCCCACATAAAGAGAATAACGTCTGCGGCATATGCGAGGCTGGCTAACATCAGAACGGCGTTCAGGAACCTGTGTAAGGAATCATTCAGAATCTTGTACACAACATATGTAAGACTAATCCTGGAGTATGCGGCCCCAGCATGGAGCCCGTATCTTGTCAAGCACAAGACGAAGCTGGAAAAAGTCCAAAGGTATGCTACTAGACTAGTCCCAGAACTAAGAGGCATGAGTTATGAGGAAAGGCTGTGGGAAATGCACCTTACGACACTGGAAGACAGAAGAGTAAGGGGGACATGATCACAACCTACAAAATCCTCAGGGGAATCGACCAGGTAAACAAGGATGAACTATTCAACACTGGAGAAACGCGAACAAGGGGACACAGGTGGAAGCTGAGTACCCAAATGAGCCACAGAGACATTAGAAAGAACTTTTTCAGTGTCAGAGTAGTTAGTAAATGGAATGCACTAGGAAGTGATGTGGTGGAGGCTGACTCCAGACACAGTTTCAAATGTAGATATGATAGAGCCCAGTAGGCTCAGGAATCTGTACACCAGTTGATTGACGGTTGAGAGGCGGGACCAAAGAGCCAGAGCTCAACCCTCGCAAGCACAATTAGGTGAGTACACACACACACATAATAAATATCTTGTTAAAAATTCTGTGGCAAGGGTTCGGTTCCCGGATTAGGCAGAAACAAATGGGCATAGTTTCTTTCACCCTGATGTACCTGTTACCTAGCAGTAACTCTTAGTCTCCTCCACACCCACTCCAAGTCTCCTCTACACTCACAACCAGTCTTCTCCACACTCACTCCTAGTCTCCTCTGTTACCTATCGTTCGTTACGGCTTGAAACCCTAACAACAGCATGGATCTTAATTATCTAGGGCTACTACAAACTGCTGTTCTCAAGAGCGGGTCACTAGTGTAACCCCATGATAAGTACAACGCAACGTTATAAATTTCTCCTTTAGGACTGAAGAAATAGACATATAACTTTATATATATATATATTAACAATATAATCAATATTATATCAAGTACAGATGGACCACTGTTAAAGTAAAATCAAAATTGTGTCTCTCTCAGAATAAAAATCTACTACATGACACAACAACAAGTAAACAGACTTATCTCCCACATGTTATTCCTTCTGGTCCCTTGAAGCGACTGACTACTCAGCTGTCGCTACCCATAATCCTCTCCCCCTCTGCCTCATCCAGGATGAGGGATGGAAAATACAGACTTTTTAATATTTAAAACTAATTGAACAACCACTTGTTCTCAAAACACATAAAAATACAAATTAAATATAATAGTTACTTTCAAGTAAGTAAGTAATTATCAAAAGAAGACACCAAACCGGGAAGGCTATGTAGCACCATCAAATACGCAAAATAATCAGAGGGCGCTAAATATCATCAAGGATGCCAATACGAGAACAAAAACGCATAAGGCGAACGATATCAAAAGTATCCGAGTCACCAAGAATTCTATCGAGGGACAGGTGACCGCGAGGGGCGGTCGGAAAGCAAGACACACGCTCGTCCTGGAAGTCAGGACATTCAAGAAGGACTTGCACGACCGTAAGAGGGACAATTCAACTAGGAAAATAAGGAGCAGGGCGGCGCTCCATCAAGTGACCATGGGTTAAGCGAGTATGGCCAATACGCAACCTCGCCAGAGCTGTTTCCCACCGCCGGTTACGGTGGAAGGCGGACTGCCACGAGGAAACACAACATTTAAGAGTACATAGCTTGTTACCAGTAACAGACAACCAAGAAGCCTGCCAACGGGTAAGGACTGAGGAATGGATAACCGGGTAAAAGTCGGAATACGGAATGCCCTTACGAGAGATGGGACAAGAGTGGACAGCTTCCTTGGCGGCAGCATCCGCACGCTCATTTAAAGACACACCAATATGGCTGGGAACCCAACAAAACTCAACCGACTTAAATTTACTGTGAACGAGAAACAGCCAATGCTGGATCTCGACAACCACTGGATGAACCGGATTAAAGGACCCGAGAGCCATGAGGGCACTACGAGAGTCAACAACAACTACAAAGGAAGACTGACAACGAGAAAGCAGGAGACGAAGAGCATAGAGAATAGCATAAAGTTCCGCTGTAAAGATGCTAGTCTCCGGAGGCAAGTGACACATATAAGTGAGATCAGGAAAAACAACAGAGTAGCCAACACCGTCCGCTGACTTAGACCCATCGGTGAAGACAAACACGGAGCGGGAGTGAGAAGAAAAGTGCTCGAGGAAAAGGCGTTTTAGAACCGTAGGAGGGGTAAAAGCTTTAGTGATACGGGTCAAGGATGTACAAAACCGCGGAAGAGGGACCCTCCACGGGGGCAAAGAAGGAACAACACGAGGAGAAACATCAGAAATACGAACGGAAAGAGAATCCTGCAGGCGAGATAACCGGACAGAAAGAGGGAGGTGGTGAAGAGGAACAGGAACCGCAGGAGGGGTAAAAGTTAAAGCACGACAGAGGCGAGAGGAAGGATGCTGCAAGGACCGCGCAAGATAGCGAAGACAGTAGCGATCACGGCGGTCCTGGAGAGACAGGAAGCCAGTGTCAACATACAAGCTAAGGACGGGAGTCGAACGAAAGGCACCAGAACTGAGGCGCAACCCAGTATGGTGCAAAGCATCAAGACGGCGAAGAGTAGAAGGAGAAGCAGACGAGTAAGCAGGGCAACCATAATCGAGCTTAGACAGGACGAGAGAGGAATGTAAAGCAAGGAGAGTGCGCCTATCTGCCCCCCAAGAAGTATGGGACAAGACCCGAAGGAGGGTAAGGGCCTTAGAGCACTCAACACGGAGGTAAGAGATATGGGGAGACCAAGACAAACGAGAGTCAAGGAATAACCCCAAAAGCTTCGCAGGAATCTTTGTATTCAAAGGGGATGACCATAAAGTGACAAAGAGGGACGAAGAACAACCCGTTTCCGCGTAAATGTCATGGCACAAGTCTTAGAAGTAGAGAACTTGAAGCCATGATCAGTGGCCCAAGACGACACGGCATCAATTGCAAGTTGAAGCCGGCGTTGAAGGAGAGGCGAATCATCACCCTGACAACAAAGGGTAAGATCATCGACATAGAGAGCGGAGAAGACACCAGAAGGAAGAGAGGAAAGAAGACCATTGAGGGCAACCAGAAAAAGAGTAGTGCTCAGAACACTACCCTGGGGCACACCTTCGTATTGCTGAAAAGAGGGAGAGAGAGCGGTACCAAGGCGCACCCGAAAGGAACGACGAGAGAGGAAGCTGCGGAGAAAGAGAGGGAGATGACCACGAAGGCCAAAAGAATGAAGTTGAGATAGGATATGATAACGCCAAGTGGTGTCATAAGCCTTTTCCAGGTCAAAAAGGACGGCAACAACGGAGGTCTTCGCAGCAAAAGCAGTACGAATATAGACCTCCAAGTTCACCAGGACATCTGTCGTGCTGCGGCACTTGCAGAAACTAAATTGAGAAGGGGAGAGGAGGTGATGGTGTTCCAGGAACCACATCAGACGAACGTTAACCATACGTTCAAAGAGTTTGCAGACACAACTTGTGAGAGCAATAGGGCGAAAGTCCTTAGGAGAAGTACCCAGAGACCCCGGTTTGCGAACAGGGAGGACAACGGCATCGAGCCAGTCCTCAGGGACTGACGACGACTCCCAGATCCGATTATACAGACTCAGTAAATACTGAGACGTGCTCAGAGGGAGATGGCGAAGCATCTCATAATGAATACCATTGGAGCCCGCCGCCGTAGAACCGCAGAGGGCCAGGGCAGAACGAAGTTCAGAGAGAGAGAAGGGATCATTAAAGGGAAGCTGAAGATGAGTGCAGAAATCTAAAGGACGAGACTCAAGGACAGGTTTATGAAGAAGGAAAGATTGGGGAAGATGAAGACCAGAGCTAACAGAAGAAAAGTGGGAACCTAGTTCGGAAGCGACCTGCAACGGGTCCGCCACAAGAGTATCATGGAGGTGAAGGACCGGTGAAACATCGGGAACGAACTTACCCGCTATCTTGCGGATACGCTTCCAGATCTGGGCCAGAGGGGTTTCGGACGTAATTATTGAGACATAAGATGCCCAACATTCACGTTTAGCCGTACGGATGGCCCTACGGGCCACCGCACTCGCTTTCCAAAAGAAAAGAAAAGAATTGGTCGTCTGCCTACAGCGGTGCCTCTTCCAGGCTGCACGCTTACAGCGGACAGCCCGAGCACAGTCCGCATTCCACCAGGGAACGCACTTCCGTGGACCCCGAGAGGAAGAGCGAGGAATAGAGCAGAGGGCAGCGTTGAAGACAGTGTCATGAAAAAGGAGGAGAGCGCGAGAGAGAGGCAGAAGGGAGAGGACAGAGAGAGCAGCACTGAGGGTAAATAGGGTCCAGTCTGCCTTATCAAACTCCCACCTAGGGAAAGAGAGGGAAGGGCGAAAAGAGAAAAAGGAAACAAGGATGGGGAAATGATCACTTCCTATGGAGGTCATCAAGAACCTTCCACGTGAAATCTAAGTAATGAGAAGAAGAGCAGAGAGAAAGATCAAGACAAGAAAGGGTGCGAGTCCTAGAGTCCAAATGAGTGGGCTCACCAGAATTCGGAAGAGACAGGGAAGAAGAGAGGAGAAACGGCTCAAGGAGGCGACCTCGGGTATTCGTCAGAACGTCACCCCAAAGAGAATGACGACAATTGAAGTCACCCAGCAGAAGCACAGGCTCCGGCAAGGAGTCTAGGAGGTGTTTCAAATCAGGGAGAGAGAGCGGGACACTCGGGGGGAGATAAACGGAACAAACTGTGTACCATTTCCCCACAAAGATACGAGCAGCAGAACAATGGAGAGGCGAAGGAAAAAGCAAAGGAACAAAGGGAACATCAGCACGAATCAAGAGAGCAGAAGAATTAGAAGCCCCAGCAATGGCTGGGGGGGGGGGGAGAGAAAGGAATAGCCACGAAAACGACCAGGACGAGCACCAAGCATTGGCTCCTGGAGACAGACACAAAGGGGCGAAAACCGCGAAATCAGAAGTTGGAGTTCGAGGAAATTGGCGTAATAACCTCGAACGTTCCATTGAAGAATGGACAACGACGAGAAGAGAAAGGACAAAAACAGAGAACAAGGAAGAAACAAAGGCGAAAGAGCAACAGAGCACGTTAAAGAATATCAGGGTCGGGTACAGGGTCAGCAAAGTTAGGGTTCGGGGGCATGGGTAAACTGAGCAAAGACGGAGGGAAGGAAACGGGAGAACAGATCAGAGGTGGGCGGGCGGGGTCCGGAGGAGGAGGAGGAGGAGGAGGAAGAGGAGGAGACAACGGAGAGGAGCAGTCAAGGACAGCAGCAGGAAGAGGGGGAGTAGAAAGAGGGGAGCGCACCTCAGCAAGAGCAGCAACCGAAAGGGAAGCAGGGGCCAAAGAAACCTCCATAGCAGGAACAGGGGGCGCAATCACTGAAACGGGAGGGGAAGGAGCAACAGAGCCAGAAGTAGGAGCTGAGGAAGAAAGCGAAGCCTTCTTACCCGCCGGGAAAGAGGAAGGAGAGGAGCCAGGCTTTCGCTACTGACTTAAAGAGACCGGTGTCCCAGCAACTACGTACCGGGCAACGGATTCCAGTGTCTCAACAGGAGAAGCCGAACGAGAGCACACACGACGGCCGTTAGGAGAGCGATGGACATCCGCCTGCACCGACAGGCGGTGGGGAGAGCCGATAGATGGAGGAAGAGGATGGGAAGGAGGATCGGAGGGGGACGAGGAAGAAGACACAGGAGACACGACAGACCGGGTAGAAGGAAGGGGAACCCCAGACAGAGGACCAGGAGGAGGACCCTTCGGGAGAGAACCCAAAGGAACAAAGGAGGGGGCAGTGGGCGCATCAGGGTCCAAGGCCCGGAAACGGTTGTGAGTCTGAGGAAGGCTGGGAAGGACGAGGAGAGGAAGAGAGCAACACGCGAGCATAAGAGATATTAGCAAAAGGCGAGAGCCGGCGAACCAGGCGTCTCGCCTCAGGAAAAGATTAAACGCTCCCAGTGCTTCAAGTTGAGGACGGCTGCCTCAAGCTTGTAATGAACACACGCACGGGAGAAGGTAGGATGGGCCTCACCGCAGTTGAGGCAACGAGCCTGGGGAGAAGTGCACTCCGACTTAGAGTGACCTTCACTCCCACACAAAGGACAGAGAGAGACAGTCCCAGAGCAGCGGAGGGCACCATGCCCAAACCTCCAGCACTTGTTACAAAGTCGAGGAGAAGGAATATACTCCTGGACAGAGCACCTAGCACCAGCAAGAATGACAGAGGATGGAAGGGTCCTACCATCAAAGGTGATCTTCACATCGCGAAGGGGTTGACGGCGACGACCACGAGGGGGACGAGTAAACGAGTCAACCTGGAGGACAGAATGGCCTTGGGCATCAAGGATATGCCGAATATCATCGTGACAATCCTGCAGATTCCGAACACCGGTTGCAACATGGGGTGGGAGGAGAATAGTGCCAACACTGGCAATTCATCTGAACGTTCTTGGAGACCCGAACAGGGATCTCGACAAGGCAAGATAAGGCAGCCAAGCGGGAAGCCGCATCCTGAGAAGGAGCAGCAACGACACGTGTACCGAGGACGAGTGGGGTTGAAAGTAACCGACGCATCCACGGAATCTACAAGATGCCGATGGAGGGAGAAATCGTCAGGAGGCGCAGAATCAAGAGGGAGGAGATCAAAGTATTTGGCCCATGAAGCAGGACCAAACAAGGCCTGATATGCATCAGCACGGGAAGGAATCGAGCTAGTGCGGTTGGGGCGCGAACGGCGTTGAGAACCCCTAGAGAGAGAGGGGTCAAAAGGCGCAGTAGTCACAACGAAAGACCTAGCCACACCAGGGGACGAAGTGGTCACCACCGGGGGCTGGAGGCTCGACCCAACCACAGAGGAGGGAGGGGAGCTGGGGAAAGAAGTCAGGACGGTCAAAGGATGAGCAAGGTCGGGGCCCAACGCAGCGGGAGCTACAGAGCCTGGTCTTCCAATACAGGCCGACTCGGGGGCTTGGTCGTCCACCCCACGAGCCTGAGAGGGTACTACGGAAACATTCAACGACATAGAGACGAAAAGTGACAAATTCATCCATGAATGTGCCCCCATATCCACCATGGAGCCACAATTAGAGGCAGGACACCCAACAGGAAGCTATCGCCGATCATGCCGGGGCCCCCTAGGGGTGCGTCGTGAGTATACGCCCCACAAACGCCACCTTAAGAACCGTCAGTCCGTCGAGATCGGGTTCAGCGACGAAAGGGGGATTGACAATAAAAGGTTCCCCTCGCTCGAGACGTTGGGTACTACAGTTCTACGGGTGCAAGAGTATGCCTCCTCAAGCACCCGGGCGTCAAAATAGAAGAAGTCCAAATAAATAATCCAAATCAAGCAAAAGGTCGGCAGGAAACGACAAGCAGAAAGGAGAAGAGGGGGGAGAAAAACGAAACATAAGGAAAAGGAAAAGCGATCCGGCACAATTGGAGAAGACAGCAGCAGGAGTGCAAGGCCAGAAAAGGACAGAGGACTGCCCAACGGAGCATCACACTCCGGCAGCCGTCCACCAAGCCCCCTCACGACGCCAACGGGCCGGATGGGGAGGGGGTAGTTACTTTCAAAATATATAAGTTACAGTGCCACCTGCTTAATTACAGTAAATTAATACAATATACTTAAAGTAAAAGTGACATCTGGAACTCCCATAACTGAACAGGTCCAGCAATTCTAATTTCCCGAATCTAACAGGTATTAGACGTGTTAACAGCCACCGCGCTCCTGTCCCCACTGACATTGCCACACCACACCATAATTTGCCAAAATATAATGTGTACATATATGATGAAATGGAACAGAATAAGTTTATTTTAAATTTATATACGTATCCAGCTAGGAGTATGTAACACTTCCACCTCCAAGAAAAAAATTGCAATGGATTGAAGATCAATGGCATTTTTTCCGAAGTAAAATGTATGACACTTGAGATTTATGGTATTAAGTACACCAAACATGTAAAAGTAATAAGAACACATTTCTGGACAAAAATGAAAACACTCCCAATATATTCTTACAGGAAACTCAGAAATTTCAGTGTTATGACTATGTTCTACAAATGTTTCACTGTAGTATGCAAATTTATCTCTCCAGGGTACTATCTCATTTATTTCACTTTGTTTCAGATCATATTTCACACACCTATCAACAACATTATCATGAATAGAATTATCAATAAAGGTAGCTGCTTTCACACAGTTATCACGGCAATTTATCTTTCTATCTATTTCTACTATTTCTCTAAGATCATTCCTGTATTTCCATGTGATACTTTTTTCACATGGTGAATTTTTCCAAGACAGATTCCATTTTCCATTACTCCCTTTTTCTGGAGCTGAACTGCTTAATTGAAGCTGACTGGATGTACAGTAGATTTGGGACTTCTCCTGGGTATGCTCTGACAAAGACATCTGCTCTTCATCACTCTTGATCCTCCACACCTATTCCACGCGAGAGTATGTGGAACACATACTCTCGCCCAATGGATACTAAAATTAGAGAAATTAGCATTAAACCTCACAATTATGTATAAAACTTTCCCATTCATAGAACCTTCCGAAACACAACACAACAACTTAGCAAACCTTTCACCTTCAAACCAAGAAATACAACCCAAGATAAGTGCAAAGGCTACCTGATCGAACTGACTCAGATGATCCATAAGGAACACAGAAATCAATTTCCTCATAACTCTGTCGTAACGATCAGTGAAAGAAAACAGGCATATGCCTAGGCACCATATCTTAATCATAACTCCGAAGACAAGTTCACACCCCCTGATGGTGAACTTGAACACAACACACTTTCATCAACCGTCTAGTCTTCCAAAGGACTGAATACAACATGCCAAAAACTTGACAACCCTCACCATCACTTCCCAAGTGATTTACGTCTGATGACAAACAATCAACCAAGAAGTTTAAGGGTCTTAACATCTTGAAGATGCACAGCAGATCACCTGGGAAACCCCCAAGGACAATCTGAAACCCTTCACAATGATTAACACTAGGTAGGATAACTTTATCCCCCAACTTGAAATACACATCTGGAGCCTCAAACATCTGCTCCCCAGTATGATTTAATCCTTCACCATCATTATGCCGCTGAAAGTCAACTCCAATATGACTCTGAAAGTCAACACCACACTGGAGTGGAACATACACTTTTATCACTCGTACATCAAAATAAACTGGATCTGAATATAGAGACACTGCTCTAGTATAACTCACCACTTCCTCAGAACAACTGGATGCACAACCTACTTGAGTAAACTCTCTCTGCTCAACCTCAAGGCTGGACAAAGATGTCCCACAGTCCATTACTTCACAAGAAAATGGCTCCTGCAGAATAAAAGTAGATTTCAACATTGTTACAGCCCTCTCGGGTCGCAACTGGGTCCGTACTCTGATGTTATGAGGAAGGGTATCCGGCCCCAAACCAGTAGTGGCTTTCAAGGGATGAGATCCGTGACGCAAGTAACTTAAAGGGGAAGGGGAAATAAAGTCAAGAACTTAATACTATAATTATTTCCATCACCAATAAATAATATATAAAAAGATTACACGGGGGGAGGGGTATTAACACTGTACAGGGGAATTATTTACACAAACGTCTTCTCCTGAAGACTCTGGATCCAAGCTCACAGGTGCTTTCGTGGCCTCACAACGAATCCTTTGAGAAGCTGAGTCTACCCCGGCCACAGGCCAGCCAAAACACAGTTCCGCTGGGGGCACCGCCATGGAGGCCGTCAACCACAAGTCCAGCAACACAGCTGGCAGGTTCCGGATCAGCAACGCTGGTCAGGCCACTCCACGAGCGATACTAGGGTAGCGCCCTAGTCAGGAGCCTCGTGTGATACCACAGATCACTCTCTTGTCTACAATACCCCAGTGGTTAATCGTCTCCAGCAGTCGGTCCCGGGAACGACAATCCTTCACTGCCGCTTCACAGGCAGGGTAACACCACAGTATTCCTCCGGGAGACGACTCACAGCTGCTGCAGCAAAGCACAAGGTATGGGGACGGCTGCCTTGGGTAGACTGACTCAACTTCCATCACAGCAGTCCCAGGTCGACTCTGTAAGCAGACACGTCATCAATAACAGGGACACTCTAAAGCACCTCACTTACAGGCTCAGACACAAACGCCTGACGTATCCACTCCATAGATGGCGTTGGTGTCTGAGCACCACCTCACCAGAGGTCAGCGGCGGCTGTATTGTGTGCTGAACAGGACTGGAAATTGGCCCTTGTGGCCAGTACACATCGGCCTCACCAGGTGTCGTCGTCCGTTTGGAGGGGGTTTCGGGAGCTGACCCACAGATGGCGTGGTCGTCACTGCTCCGTGCTCGGACGCTGGATTCGGGTCCCGTAACACCTCCCCACCAAAAGAATTTGGTTTGGGCTTCTAAAAAGAAAAACACAAACCAAATTAGTATGTGGATACAACTCCACACAGACTCACGTACACTATGAACTGGAGTGATGAGGCTGACTTGTCCACAGAACTGTCCTACTGGGCAATTCCGGCACAACGGGAACTTGCAGATAGAAGGCAATGACCTGCCTGACGTAATCTTCCACCTCTCCACTGCGATGTCAAGCAGGGGCATATTCTCACATCTCTCGAGTAAGGATCGATATCGACCCGATCTAGGGCGACTCGACACTTCCCTATGTCGTGGCATCGATGATGGCTGGTCACAGACGGCATTTCTGGTACCGATCCGGTAGTCCTTCAGGGAGACGGGAACCTGGAATACAGGGGTCTGATAATTCAGAGTGATAGCGACAGTGGGTAAGTCAATACTTACTGCATACGCCTCTACTAGGCTTACATCTAGTTTCAACAGGGCTGCTTGCACACAGAAGATGGCATTCGCTCTGCCACCGTCAGGTCGACCAACGTTCCGTATAACGCTGCATTGAGGCTCAGCAATCACGCGGGGGGTGTCAACCTGCCTGGAAACAGTCACTCTTATTATCATTTCTCGTACCTCCTGTATCTACCATTACCTTCCAGGTCCCTTCTTCAACTGCAACATTCACTGTGCACGTCTCCAATCCCTGGGACCTCTTTATGGTGTTCACAGGAGCCATCATCTGCCGGGTCGTCCACTGGTCCTCACTGAGAGCACATACAAGAACAAAAAATACCGCTAGGAAACATTTGGTTACCTTAGGGATAAGCTTCCTGAGCCTGTCATGTCCATAGCAGGCTATATTCATTAGCCTAGTTTGGACCAAAGAGGGCACTAAAACCTTCGCACATACCTCACATACCTCTGACGTCTGGGGAATCTCTGGCCGGTTCAATGAACGCTGTATCTTGCCATACCGCAAGTACTCATCTACCTCCGCTCCAGACTCGTTGGTATCCGTGGGTGCCTGCACACAAGGCCTCTCTTCTCGCTCAGTTGCTTCTAACTTCGTAACCGCATGTTCCTCGTCGGGAGAAAAATCAGGAGACTCTGCTAGAATACTGTCGATCTGCGGGTGAGAGGACAAATTAAACATGTTTAAATCCGGGTCTGTTTGTACCTGGATATTACCACTGCCTGTAGTTACGTCAGACCTTGCTGTTCTGGCTGACTCGTCCGCGACCTTGGGAAGATTGTTGCTCCAATCTTTCACCAAGTCGTTGGCTAGTATCACGTCAATCCCAGCTACAGGGAGGGTATCGACTACTGCCAACGCACATGTGCCGCTGAAGTAAGGTGAGTCGAGATGTACCGGCACTAAGGGGGCGATGTACCGCGTCCTTGGAAACCCAACCAGGACAACATTTGGTCTCCCAACGACACTCACTCCTTCGGGTAACGAGCTTCTCACGATCAGGGACTGGGCTGCTCCACTATCTCTGAGCACTACAACTGATCTACCAGTATGATCACTCGATACATACCCGCCTGAAGTGTGAGGGGAAAACAATCTGGGTTCTTCCTGCGTAATCGTAGACTGGTTTCCTGCTGGTGATGTTACACAGCTCATCAACATCACCTCCCTTCGTGCGCCGCCACCTCTTCTGCCTCGGCACATAGCAGCTACATGCCCTTTCTGCCCACAAGTCCAGCACACCATATTCCTCCTCGGACTCCGGTGTTTCGGACTGCTAGGACTGGTCCTTCGAGGGCTACTTGGGGGCGTCTTCTTAGCGCTTCGTGGGACGGGGGTCTCCTCTTCGTCCTGAGGTTTATCAAACCGACGTTGGTAATGCCTTAGGACGTACTTAGCAGAAGGCCTATGCGTCAGGATATACTCTTCAGCCATGGTGGCTGCTGCACTCAAGGTCTCCACCTGCTGTTCCTCTAAGTACGTCTTCAGGTCTCCAGACAAACAATCCTTGAAGTCCTCTAGCAGTATGAGCTGCTCGAGGTCTTCTTTGGTCTCCACCTTCCGAGAGGCACACCATTCCTGGAAAAGTCGCTCCTTGATGGTGGCGAATTCGGTGAAAGTGTGCTCTGAGATCTTTTTCAGGTTTCTGAACTTCTGCCTGTACGCCTCAGGTACCAATTGGTACGCCATGAGCACAACCTTCTTCACCTTGTCATAATTCCCGGAGTCGTCAGAGGATAACGTGGAGTAGGCGATTTGGGCCTTCCCAGTCAAGACTGACTGTATCATGATGGCCCAATTCTCCCTTGGCCACTCCAAAGAGGCAGCGACTTTCTCGAAGGCTGCAAATAACTTTGACACTTCCTTCTCATGGAATTTGGGGACCATTTTGATGTTTCTTACCGGATCGAAACTACTGGTGTCCGTTGTTTGCCTCCGACCACCTAACCGCAATACTTCTAGTTCATGTTGTCTCTCTCTTTCCTCTCTGTCCCGTCGTTCTTGCCTGTCTCGTTCTTCTCTCTCTCGTCTCTCTTCTCTTTCTCGTTCTTTTTCTCGTTCTTCTCTTTCTCGCTCTCGCTCTTCTCTCTCTCGTCGCTCTTCTCCTTCTCGTTCTTTTGCTCGTTCTTCTCTTTCTTGCTCTCGCTCTTCTCTCTCGTCTCTCTTCTCTTTCTCGTTCTTCTCTTTCTTTTTCTCGCTCTTCTTTTTCTCGCTCTCGCTCTTCTCTTTCTCGTTCTAATTCTAAACGTCTTATCTCTAGTTCTTTTCCTAATCGCTCTCTTTCCATTTCTTGTCTCTCTTTTTCCATTTCTAATTTCTTATCTTCTCTCTCTCTTGCTTTCTCTTCTCTCTCTTTAGCGATTTCTAGCTTTTTCCATTCTATTTCATGATGGATCTCTAGTTCACGCATTTTCACAGTAAGTACACTTATATTTAGTTCACTCTCATCACTTTCGATATCACTGCTCTTACCTTCCTTTTCAGTGGAAGCTATTTCCTCACCTTCCTTTATACTAGGAGTCTCGCCTTCCTGTTTCTCTGCCTTCAAATGCTGGTGAACCTTGGACAAGATCTCCACACGGGAATCACTAGCACGGATCTTGATCTCCAGATAGGCGCTCACTAGCACAAGTTCCGGTTTGCTCAGATATTTTAATCTGGCAAGACAGTCCTCTATGTTCAGAAAAGCCTGAACCTCGTCCAGATCATCGATGGTAGCTTTTTCTGCCATCGTCACAGACGGAACACTTAACTAGCACTTAACACACCGCTTTCACGTTAGCACTTAACGCACCGAGCACTGTTCTACGCCAATATTGCACTTTATCGCACCTGGCGCCTCACTTGCCAATATTGCACGTAATTACTTCGGGCACCGCACTACACAATATTGCACTGAATCACAGCGAACACTTCGCTCTACAATATTGCACTGAATCACTGAGCACCGCACTACACAATATTGCACTTAATCGCTTAATCACAGCGAGCACCTCACTGCACAATATCGCACTTAGTCACTCTGAACACCGCATAGGACGTATAACGTCCCAATCGTCACACACAGGGGGAATTATATACAGGGATTACGCCACTTCACCACCCCTGTCAAACATACTTAACAAGGGGACAGATCCCGCTGGGGATGCCAATTATGTTACGGCCCTCTCGGGTCGCAACTGGGTCCGTACTCTGATGTTATGAGGAAGGGTATCCGGCCCCAAACCAGTAGTGGCTTTCAAGGGATGAGATCCGTGACGCAAGTAACTTAAAGGGGAAGGGAAATAAAGTCAAGAACTTAATACTATAATTATTTCCATCACCAATAAATAATATATAAAAAGATTACACGGGGGGAGGGGTATTAACACTGTACAGGGGAATTATTTACACAAACGTCTTCTCCTGAAGACTCTGGATCCAAGCTCTCGGTGCTTTCGTGGCCTCACAACGAATCCTTTGAGAAGCTGAGTCTACCCCGGCCACAGGCCAGCCAAAACACAGTTCCACTGGGGGCACCGCCATGGAGGCCGTCAACCACAAGTCCAGCAACACAGCTGGCAGGTTCCGGATCAGCAACGCTGGTCAGGCCACTCCAAGAGCGATACTAGGGTAGCGCCCTAGTCAGGAGCCTCGTGTGATACCACAGATCACTCTCCTGTCTACAATACCCCAGTGGTTAATCGTCTCCAGCAGTCGGTCCCGGGAACGACAATCCTTCACTGCCGCTTCACAGGCAGGGTAACCACAGTATTCCTCCGGGAGACGATTCACAGCTGCTGCAGCAAAGCACAAGGTATGGGGACGGCTGCCTTGGGTAGACTGACCCAACTTCCATCACAGCAGTCCCAGGTCGACTCTGTAAGCAGACACGTCATCAATAACAGGGACACTCTAAAGCACCTCACTTACAGGCTCAGACACAAACGCCCGACGTATCCACTCCATAGATGGCGTTGGTGTCTGAGCACCACCTCACCAGAGGTCAGCGGCGGCTGTATTGTGTGCTGAACAGGACTGGAAATTGGCCCTTGTGGCCAGTACACATCGTCCTCACCAGGTGTCGTCGTCCGTTTGGAGGGGGTTTCGGGAGCTGACCCACAGATGGCGTGGTCGTCACTGCTCCGTGCTCGGACGCTGGATTCGGGTCTGTAACAAACATCCTACACACACTCTGACTCATTTTACACAATGAGAAATACTTACTCCACATGTAATGAGAATCACAAACCATAAAACTCCGCAACTTAGATCCAATTGATACTTTACTACTCTCAATGGTTTTACCAAAATTTCCTCCCATGACTTCTGGAGCTGCTTGGAGTACTGTCTGCTCACAATCAGTAAGAACACTACCAAGCTGGGTCACATCCTCACAGACAACTGAAAAGGGAGGCTCAATGGGTCTCCATCTACTCGACAGGAGCTGATCCTCTGGCTGCTTTCCCACACTCTCCAGAACTGGATCTACAGTACAGACTGTCTCCTTGCTTCTCTCTGAAATCTTAGGGTCAGTTCTACTCAATGCACATAAATTAAGGGAATCTGAAACGAGCGGGCAAGTAACAGGTAGTTTGACCTCCTCCCCTATACTATCACCTTGACTAGGGTGAGGCAGGGCCTCTACAACAGACTTACTCTCGACAACTGATTCTGAACTTGGAGTGAGCGGGAATACTTCTGCCAACCCGACATCTTGTCCTAAACCGTTCACTTGGCTGGAATACAATAGAGTCGTGGCTTTTAAGTTTCTCTCATCTCCTGGCACAACGTTCGTAGTGAGCGGGCAAGACAATGGTACATGGACATCCTTTCCCAATTTATTGGAATAAAGCAGAGTCATAGTATCAGGCTTACTCTCAACAACTAGGTCGGCCACACAGGAATCTGGAACAACCACATCCCACTTCTCCACTGAAGGGGTACTGGTTACTGGAACAAATGCTTGAGTAACAACATTAGAACTGACAATTGGATTTATAATAGTACTGACATCAGCACAGGTAGAATGGACAAAACCATCTTCTACAACAGGTGTTCATTCATAGAACTAATTTCAGCACAGGCAGAATAAACATGGTCTGTAACTGGCTGTTTACACAAACGGGGATCAATCTCACCCACAACATGATTTATGGCCACATCATTACCCAATATAACATCCACACCTGGGATGGGCAACTGTGTACTAACACCCACAGTGCATAAACTTGGTGTAATGGTGGATCTGATATTAATGTCTATTAGAGGTACAGTCTTACATCCTGCAACACTCTGAAGAACTACAAACTTTCTAGTCTCTCTCTTTTCCACATCAGAAAGAATACTGGATGAAATTATGGTTTGGGAAGCACCTGTATCACGAAGAATAACAACTGGCTTCCACTTCCCATTAATACACAAAACTTCACCTGAAGACATATATGGTGAATACTGTTTCACCCAATTGGGGTTCACAGTTACATGTTTATTAGTAAGTTTATTTTGCACACCTCTATAACAAATGAGACCAGTTGGTCGTAACTCCGGGTGCAATATAAAACAGGAATTAATTCCATGGCCTTTTCTCTTACAATGGGAACAAGACCTTACAGTGGACACACTGGTAGAACCAACTAGAAGGTTTAGAAGTAACCTCATTATTATTTGACATTCCTGACAATGAAGTAGCAGGGTTAGGTTTTGTAAGAGAAGAGCTCATGGGAGTAACTGGAGCACTAGGACTGGATGGATTCTGATAAGGAGTTCGGTGAGCATTATAATTTAATCTACGACTAGACTTAGGTGAAGTGGCCGTAAACTGGGCCTTAGTCAACAACTCATGCTCATCCGCGAGCTTTGACAGTTCATAAATGTCTGTTACATTCTTTTGTTCTGCCATAAAAGTAGACAACTTGTCTGGGAGACATGACAATACTTCTTCCATGATAAGAAGATTCTTTAGAGCATCAAACTCGGTTACTGAAAGTGACTTTAACCATCTGTTGCAAAAATTCGTCTTTTGACGAGTAAAATCAGCTTTTGTCTGATCACTTACCCTCCTTAGGTTCCAAAACTTTTGCCTGTGTACCTCTGGATTTAATTGATACGCATTTAAGATGCTTTTCTTTACAAATTCATAATCAAAGCTATGAGCGTCAGGTAGGGATGTAAAAACCTCCTGACTACGCCCCTTAAATTGAGACTGAATGATTGCTACCCATTGATCCCTTGGCCAGTTCATACTGATTGCAATCTTATAAAAATGTGCAAAGAAAACCTCAGGATCCTCCTCATTAAACTTTAGTAATTCTCTATACTTATTCATCCTTATGGGATTGTTATCACTATTTGTTGAAACATTACTAGTATTTCCATGCCCAGCTGCCATACGCTGTGATTCAAGCCTGAAGTTTGTGTCAGCTATTTGTTGTTGAATCTCTAATTGCCTAGTTTGTTCCTCGGCTTGTTGCTTCTAGTTGCAACTCCATTAAACCTCTCTGGTTTTGTGCCGCAATTTCTAAACGCCTAGTCTCAAGCTCCCTCTGCTAAGCTTCAGCCTCTAATAATATCTGTTCCTTTAAAGCTTCAATCTCTAATAATCTCTGTTCCTTTTGAGCTTCAAGCTCTAATTGTTTCTGTTCCTTTTGAGCTTCAAGCTCTAATTGTTTCTGTTCCTTTTGAGCTTCAAGCTCCAATTGTTTCTGTTCCTTTTGAGCTTCAAGCTCTAATTGTTTCTGTTCCTTTTGAGCTTCAAGCTCTAATTGACGAGCTTCTAACTCAAGACGCTTTAACGTCATCTGATCACTCGACTCCTCTCTTAACTCCTCCAGAATTTCTTCGTCTAACTCTCCATTCTCAACAAAATGCGTCATAATGACTTTCATAATTTGAGCTTTAACCATTCTATTGTTGGCGATCGAATCCAACTGATTTGCCATTTGTACTAACTCAGACTTTTTTAGGCTCTTAATTCCCTCAAAGTCTGGATGAGCCAACAACGACAACACTTGACTCTCCATCGTTACTAACACTTGGCACTTGATTCATAACAATAATTAAAACAATGGCACTGCACTACACTTCACTGTAAAATTGTCACAACACTGAAAATTCGGTTGGCCTCACTGCAAAAACAAAATATATAGGATGACTTACCTCAAAATCGTGAAACGTTGTTACTTGACACACAGGAAGGCTTGCTTGGCACATGGAATAGTTCTTAAAGAAACACACAGACACTTAACACACTGGTACCTAGGAAGGCAAGGTTAGATTAGCCCAGTTAAGTTTAAGTGGGAACAATATTTCCCGGCACAGGCCCCCATAACTCTTGTTACCTATCGTTTGTTATGGCTCGAAACCCTATCAACAGTATCTAGGGCTACTACAAACTGCTGTTCTCAAGAGCGGGTCACTAGTGTAACCCCATGATAAGTACAACGCAACGTTATAAATTTCTCCCTTAGGACTGAAGAAATTGACATATAACTTTATATATAAATATATATATATATATATATATATATATATATATATATATATATATATATATATATATATATATATATATATATATATATATATATTAACAATATAATCAATATTATATCAAGTACAGATGGACCACTATTAAAGTAAAATCAAAATACTGTCTCTCCCAGAATAAAAATCTACTACATGACACAACAAGTAAACAGACTTATCTCCCACATGTTATTCCTTCTGGTCCCTTGAAGCCACTGACTACTCGGCTGTCGCTACCCATAATCCTCTCCCCCTCTGCCTCATCCAGGATGAGGGATGGAAAATACAGACTTTTTAATATTTAAAACTAATTGAACAACCACTTGTTCTCAAAACACATAAGAATGCAAATTAAATATAATAGTTACTTTCAAAATATATAAGTTACAATGCCAGCTGTTTAATTACAGTAAATTAACACAATATATTTAAAGTAAACGTGACATCTGGAACTCCCATAACTGAACAGGTCCAGCAATTCTAATTTCCCGAACCTAATAGGTATTAGATGTGTGAAGAGCCACCGCGCTCTTGTCCCCACTGACATTGCCACACCACACCATAATTTACCAAAATATAATGTGTACATATATAATTAAATGGAACAGAATAAGTTTATTTTAAATTTATATACGTATCCAGCTAGGAGTATGTAACATCCTTCACACCCACTCCTAGTTTACTTCAAACTCATTCCTAGTCTCCTCCACACTCACTCCTAGTCTCCTCCACACTCACTCCTAGTCTCCTACACACCCACACCTAGTCTCTTCCACACTCACTCCTATTCTCCTAAACACCCAATTGTAGTCTCCTCCAAACCCACTCCTGGAATACTCCACACTCACTACTAGTCTCCTTTACACTCACTCCTAGTCTCCTCCACAGCAACTCCTAATCTCCTCCACACCCACTCCTAGTCTTCTCTACACCCACTCCTAGTCTCCTCCAGAGGCACTCCTAGTCTTCTCCAGAGGCACTCCTAGTCTCCTCACCACCCACTACTAGTCTCCTCCACACCCACTCCTAATCTCCTCCATCCCCACTCTTAGTCTTCTCCACACTCAATTCTTGTCTCTTCTACACCCACTCCAATCTCCTCCACAGGCATTCCTAGTCTCCTCCATCCCTACTCCTTGTCTCTTCTACACCACTCCTAGTCTCTTTCACACTCACTCCTAGTCTCCTACACACCAACTCCTTGTCTCCTCTACACCACTCCTAGTCTCAATCACACACTCTCCAAGTCTCCTCCAATTTTACTCCTAGTCTCCTCCACACCCACTCCTAGTCTCCTCCACACTCACTCCTAGTCTACTCCACACTCACTCCTAGCCTACTCTACACCCACTCCTAGTCTCCTCTACTCTCACTCCTCGTCTCCTCTACACAAACTAATAGTTTCCTCCAAACTCACTCCTAGTCTCCACCACACTTACTCCTATTCTCCTCCACACTCACTCCTAGTCTCCTCCACACTCAATTCTAGTCTATTCTACACCTACTCCAATCTGCTCCACATGCACTCCCAGTCTCCTCCACACCCACTCCTAGTATCCTCCACACCCACTCCTAGTCTCCTACACACCCACTCCTAGGCTCCTCTACTCCACTCATAGCCTCCTCCACACCCACTAATAGTCTCCTCCACACTCAATTCTAGTCTCCTCTACACCCACTCCAATCTCCTCCACACACACCCCTAGTCACCTCCACACCCACTCATAGTCTCCTCCACCTCCACTCCAAGTCTCCTCCACACCCACTTCTAGTCTCCTCTACACCACTCCTAGTCTCCTCTACTCCTCTCCTAGTCTCCTCCACACCCATTCCCAGTCTCCAACACACCCACTCCTAGTCTCCTCCACACAAACTCCTAGTCTCCTCCACACACACTCCTAGTCTCCTCCATACCCATTCCTAGTCTCAAACACACCCACTCCTAGTCTCCTCCACACGAACTCTTAGTCTCCTCCACACACACTCCTTGTCTCCTCCAAGGAGACAAGGAGTGTGGAAAGAGGAAAGGCTGCGGGAAATGAACCTTACGACACTGGAAGACAGAAGAGTAGGGGGAGACATGATCACAACCTACAAAATCCTCAGGGGGAATCGACCGGGTAAACAAGGATAAACTATTCAACACTGGTGGGACGCGAACAATGGGACACAGGTGGAAACTGGGTACCCACATGAGCCACAGGGACGTTAGAAGGAACTTTTTCAGTGTGAGAGCAGTTAACGGATGGAATGCATTAGGCTGAGATGTGGTGGAGGCTAACTCAGTACACTTTTAAAAGTATATATGATAGAGCCCAGTAGGCTCAGGAATCTGTACACCAGTTGATTGACAGTTGAGAGACGGGACCACACAGCCAGAGCTCAACCCCCGCAAACACAAATAGGTGAGTACACCCACTCCTAGTCTTCTCCACACTCACTACTAGTGTCCTCCACACACACTCCTAGTCTCCTCTACACCACTCATAGTCTCCTCTACACGCACTCTTCATCTCCTCTACACCCACTCCTAGTCTCCTCTACACCAATTCCGAGTCTCCTCCACAGACACTCTTAGTCTCCTCCACACCCACTCCTAGTCTCCTACACACACCCACTCCTTGTCTCCTCCTAGACTCCTCCACACCCATTCCTAGTCTTCCCTACACCACTTTTAGTCTCCTCCACACCCACTCCTAGACTCCTCCACACCCATTCCTAGTCTCCCCCCCCCCACTCCTATTCTCCTCCACACCCACTCCTAGTCTCCTCCACACCCACTCCTAGTCTCCTCCACACCCACTCCTAGTTTCCTCTTGTTGGAAAGTTCCAACTCTAATACATCCTTATTGTATCAAAATATATCGCCATTGTATACTAGGCATAGTAACTAATAATTCTAAACTAACTAACTAATTAAATAAAACTAACTAATTGTAGTACTAATATAAATTAATAATTTCCTATTAATTAATGCGCGTCATTTCCCAAATTCTTCCCACATCGAAGGACGTTATCGCGTCAGATAGTATCCAGCAAGGCATAATTATTGCCAACATGCCAGAGAATTGAATAATATTCTCAACCTTTGTCAGTATTCTTTACAAGAATTAATACCTGATAATAAAACTAGTGATCCTATAACAACAAATTATCAACTAAAAGATCACTATATAACAGTTTATCTGTTATCTTAAACTATCATGGAGGAGACAGAAATTCTCTCCATTTCTCGTTTATTAAGAACACTGTTCATATTTATTATTATTCAGCGAGAATGTAAAAAAATATAACTCCCTATTAAGTAGAGTAATTACAAGGAAAAGAATTTTCCGTTTCGACTAAAATATGTTGCGCATGCGCGAGAGAGGGGTTGAGGGAGGACGCGAGACCTCCACGCCTGTGGACGACATCTTAGACAACGTGGCGGCTATAAATCCAGGGAGAGGCGAAATTTTCACCACCTACACGATCGGCCATTGCTATTAATTGGCCGTTGCTATTAATTCGAGCGTGTGTTGGAGCAGCCGTGAGTGCAACAATTTCCCACGCTACGCTAGAGGGTCACGTGTTCCAGCAAATTCCAGATGACGCCATTTCAACACCACGCTTCCGTTCACTGTCACAGCTAAGCAGCTGAGATTATATCAATTTAGTTATTGCTTACTTATGAACAGTTGAAACCTAATAATAATTTGAAATAATATTTCCTTTACGGGAGCTAGGAAGTCAATTCTACAACCTCATGAACTTTAGATAGGAACAATTTTCTTATCTAACCATTATTTAATATTCTTGTTACTAACCAAATTATCAAATGTTTATATCATATATATATCTTAGTAAGAGTTACTCATTTTATTCGGGGAAGAACCAGCCTCGACGAAGCGTACTAGGAGTCAATCAACTTTTAGTATTAACCCTTAATTGTGAAGTTTGGGAAAGTTTAACAATTGAATAGTAATTTAATCTACAGCCCATTAATATTCAATAAATAATTCTTAATGATTTCATTATCCACAGGCACTAGTATTTCATTCCTCTCTCTATTGTTTATTTATATGTTTCCCTATTCAGTAAAAATAGGGTGGTCCTTCGAGTAATTCGAATCAATCAATTAAATATCAATATATTGAGAGTTAGCTTTCCTTCACGAGACAAATTTGGTCCTTCAAACCTAATAGATAGCTGAGAATCAAGCTATCCTAATTAATCATTACTAAATACTGTGTAGTAACCTAGGCTAACCATATTTCATTATCTGTGGCTACCGGCAGTGTACCACATATGTTAGCCTAACTCACACCAATTTATTTGCTGTCTATACCTCATGTATAAGGTAGCACTAGTGGGGACATAGTCAGTTTCCCACAACACTCAGACCTATACCTCACACTGAGGTAAGAATCTTCAGGTCACCTGGAGCAACAGCTCACAATTTCTATAATAACTCTACATTAACACCTGCGTTAGATTGACGTCACCATCTAACCACTATTCATACACTCAGACCTATACCTCACACTGAGGTAAGAATCTTCAGGTCACCAGGAGCAACAGCTCACAATTTCTATAATATCTCTACATTAACACCTGCGTTAGATTGGCGTCACCATCTAACTACTATTTATCTAGGTGGTAATGACACCCATCCTACTCGACACCCAGCTGAGGTAATTAATCACCTTAAAACAACAATTTCCTCATTTAAACTTGTTAGCAGTTCAGTAGTGTTCACATTAGTGGAACCTCGCCAACTGAGTAATGATAATCGTTGGGGGAGTAAGTCCAGAATATTAGCAAAGGGCAGCTAAATATATAAACTTTCGGCTGAGGAAAAGAGTACAATTGGATGCCACTTACATTCAATTTACAGCCAGACCATACAGGCAAAACCTGGCAAGAGATAATGCACACCTGTCAGGTGAGTCTAGGTCTCATGTAGTTGATAAATTGGTCAACGCAATCAACCATCATAAAAGGTTGTGGCTAGCAAGCCAAAATTAACTATATTTATTTTATATTTTCACTTGTGTGTGCAAGTGCACATTTATACATTACACAATCTAGAAAACCCAAACACACACACACACACATCAAAGAACCAACAAGAATGAGAGGAGAAGATGAACCAGCAATGCTTGATTTGATATTTACCCTAAATGAGTGGGATATAAGGGAAGTTGAGATGGAAGCGCCCTTGGGGATGAGTGACCACAGTGTATTGAACTTTGAGTACCTGGTAGAGCTAGGACTTATCTCCCCCAAAAAAGAACTAGGAATCAAAAGACTGGCATACCGAAAGGGGAATTATGAACAGATGAGAAGTTTCCTAAGTGAAATACCTTGGGACACAGACCTCAGAGACAAGTCTGTACAGGGTATGATGGACTATGTTACCCAAAAGTGTCAGGAGGCAGTAAACAGGTTCATCCCGGCCCAAAGGGAAAAATCCGAGAGGCAACAGAAGAATCCATGGTATAATAGGGCATGTATGGAAGCGAAGAAACTGAACAAAAAGGCGTGGAGGAACTTCCGGATTAACTGAACACCAGAAAGCAGAGAGAGATACCAGAGAACCAGGAATGAGTACGTCAGGGTGAGAAGAGAAGCAGAGAAAAATTTTGAAAATGATATAGCAAATAAAGCCAAGACTGAACCAAAGCTACTCCACAGTCACATCAGAAGGAAAACAACAGTGAAAGAACAGGTATTGAAACTTCGAACAGGCGAGGACAGGTATACAGAGAATGACAGAGAGGTGTGTGAGGAACTCAACAAGAGGTTCCAGGAGGTCTTCACAATAGAACAGGGTGAGATCACTGTGCTAGGAGAAAGGGAGGTAAACCAGGCGGCCTTGGAAGAGTTCGAAATTACGAGAGAGGAGGTCAAGAGACACCTGCTGGATCTGGATGTTAGAAAGGCTGTTGGTCCAGATGGGATCTCATCATGGGTACTGAAAGAGTGTGCAGAGGCACATTGCTTGCCACTCTCCATAGTGTATAGTAAGTCACTGAAGACGGGAGACCTACCAGAAATATGGAAGACGGCGGATGTGGTCCCAATATACAAAAAGGGCGACAGACAAGAGGCACTGAACTACAGGCCAGTGTCCTTGACTTGTATACCATGCAAGGTGATGGAGAAGATCGTGAGATAAAACCTGGTAACACATCTGGAGAGAAGGGACTTCGTGACAAATCGCCAACATGGGTTCAGGGAGGGTAAATCTTGCCTTACAGGCTTGATAGAATTCTACGATCAGGTGACACAGATTAAGCAAGAAAGAGAGGGCTGGGCAGACTGCATTTTCTTGGATTGTCGGAAAGCCTTTGACACAGTACCGCATAAGAGGCTGGTACATAAGCTGGAGAGACAGGCAGGTGTAGCTGGTAAGGTGCTCCAGTGGATAAGGGAGTATCTAAGCAATAGGAAGCAGAGAGTTACGGTGAGGGGTGAGAACTCCGATTGGCGTGAAGTCACCAGTGGAGTCCCACAGGGCTCTGTACTTGGTCCTATCTTGTTTCTGATTTATGTAAATGATCTCCCGGAGGGTATCGATTCATTTCTCTCAATGTTTGCGGACGATGCTAAAATTATGAGGAGGATTAAAACAGAAGAGGACTGTTTGAGGCTTCAAGAAGACCTAGACAAGGTGAAGGAATGGTCGAACAAATGGTTGTTAGGGTTTAACCCAACCAAATGAAATGTAATGAAGATAGGTGTAGGGAGCAGGAGGCCAAATACAAGGTATCATCTGGGAGAGCAAATTCTTCAGGAGTCAGAAAAGGAAAAAGACTTGGGGGTTGATATCACGCCAGACTTGTCTCCTGCAGCACATATCAAGCGGATAACATCAGCGGCATATGCCAGGCTGGCCAACATACGAACGGCATTCAGAAACTTGTGTAAAGAATCATTCAGAACTTTGTATACCACATATGTCAGGCCAATCCTGGAGTATGCAGCCCCAGCATAGAGTCCATATCTAGTCAAGGATAAGACTAAACTGGAATAGGTTCAAAGGTTTGCCACCAGACTAGTACCCGAGCTGAGAGGTATGAGCTACGAGGAGAGACTACGGGAATTAAACCTCACTTCGCTGGAAGACAGAAGAGTTAGGGGGGACATGATCACCACATTCAAGATTGTGAAGGGAATTGATAGGGTAGATAAAGACAGTCTATTTAACACAAGGGGAACACGCACAAGGGGACAAAGGTGGAAACTGAGTGCCCAAATGAGCCACAGAGATATTAGAAAGAACTTTTTTAGTGTCAGAGTGGTTGACAAATGGAATACATTTGGGGGTGATGTGGTGGAGGCTGACTCCATTCACAGTTTCAAATGTAGATATGACAGAACCCGATAGGCTCAGGAATCTGTACACCTGTTGATTGACGGTTGAGAGGCGGGACCAAAGAGCCAGAGCTCAACCCCCGCAAACACAACTAGGTGAGTACATATATATATATTTGGGGGGCACCCAGCTGTTGTTTGTGCTCCCACACCCACCTTTTGGTGGTGCCCCCCACACCCACCTGTTGCTATTGCCTCCACACCCACCTGTTGCATGTGCCCCCACACCCACCTGCTGCTGGTGCCCCAACACCCACCGGTTGCTGGTGCCCACACACCCACCTGTTGCTGGTGCCACCACACCAACCGGTTGCTGGTGCCTTCACACCCAATTGTTGCTGGTGTCCCCACACCCAGCTGTTGCTGGTGTCCCCACACCCACCTGTTGCTGGTGACACCACACCCACCTGTTGCTGGTGCCTCCACACCCACCTGTTGCTGGTGCCCCCCACACCAACCTGTTGCTAGTGCCACCACACCCACCTGTTGCTGGTGCCACCAAACCCACCTGTTGCTGTTGCTAATCCCCCACACCCAACTGTTGCTAGTGCCCCCCCACACCCAGCTGTTGCTAGTGCCTACACACCCACCTGTTGCTGGTGCCACCACACCCACCTGTTGCTGGTGCCCACCACACCCACCTGTTGCTGGTGCCCCCAACACCCACCTGTTGCTGGTGCCCCCCACACCCACCTGTTGTTGGTGCCTCCCACACCCACCTGTTGTTGTTGCCTCCCACACCAACCTGTTGTTGTTGCCTCCCACACCCACCTGTTGCTGGTGCCACCTACGCCCACCTGTTGTTGGTGCCCCCCACACCCACCTGTTGTTGTTGCCTCCCACACCCACCTGTTGTTGTTGCCTCCCACACCCACCTGTTGCTGGTGCCACCTACGCCCACCTGTTGTTGGTGCCCCCCACACCCACCTGTTGTTGGTGCCCCCACAACCAGCTGTTGCTGGTGCCCCCACACCCACCTGATGCTGGTGCCCCCCACACCCACCTGTTGCTTTTGCTCTCTCACCAACCTGTTGCTGGTGCCCCCCTACACCCACCTGTTGCTGGTGCCCCCACTCCCAGCTGTTGCTGGTGCCCCCACTCACAGCTGTTGCTGGTTCCCCCCCACCCACCTGTTGCCCACACTCCCAGCTGTTGCTGGTGCCCTCACACCCAGCTGTTGCCCCCATACCCACCTGTTGCTGGTGCCCCCACACCCAGCAGTTGCCTCCCACACCCACCTGTTGCTTGTGCTCTCTCACCCACCTGCTGCCCCCTACACCCACCTGTTGCTTGTGCTCTCTCACCCACCTGTTGCTGGTGCCCCTCTACACCCAGCCTTTGCTGGTGCCCCCACTCCCAGCTGTTGCTGGTGCCCCCCACACCCACCTGGTGTTGGTGCCCTCACATCCACCTGTTTTTGGTGCCCTCACACCCTCCTGTTGCTGGGCCCCCACACCCACCTGTTGCTGGTTCCTCCACACCCACCTGTTGCTGGTGCCCCCACACCAACTTGTTTCTGGTGACCCCCCACACCCACCTGTTGCTGGTGCCCCCCCACACCCACCTGTTGTTGGTGACCCCCACCTGTTGTTGGTGCCCTTACACCCATCTGTTGCTGGTGCCCCCCACACCCACCTAATGCTGGTGCCCCCCACACCCACCTGTTGTTGGTGACCCCCACACCCACCTGTTGTTGGTGCCCTTACACCCACCTGTTGCTGGTGCCCCCCACACCCACCTGTTGCTGTTGTTCCCCACACCCACCTGTTGCTGCTGCCTCCCACACCCAGCTGTTGCTGGTTCCCCCCAAACCCACCTGTTGCTTGTTCCACCCACACTCATCTGTTGCTGGTGCCCCCACACCCAGCTGTTGCTTGTTCCCCCCAAACCCACCTGTTGCTGGTTCCACCCACACCCATCTGTTGCTGGTGCCCCCACACCCACTTGATGCTGGTGCTCCCATACCCACCTGTTGCTTGTGCCTCCCTCACCCAGCTCTTGCTGGTGCCCCCACACCCACCTGTTGCCCCCACACCCAGCTGTTGCTGTTGCCCCCCACACCCACCTGTTGCTGTTGCCCCCACACCCACCTGTTGCTGGTGCCCCCAACACCCACCTGTTGCTGGTGCCCCCCACACCCACCTGTTGTTGGTGCCTCCCACACCCACCTGTTGTTGTTGCCTCCCACACCCACCTGTTGTTGGTGCCTCCCACACCCACCTGTTGCTGGTGCCACCTACGCCCACCTGTTGTTGGTGCCCCCCACACCCACCTGTTGTTGGTGCCCACACAACCAGCTGTTGCTGGTGCCCCCACACCCACCTGATGCTGGTGCCCCCCACACCCACCTGTTGCTTTTGCTCTCTCACCCACCTGTTGCTGGTGCCCCCACTCCCAGCTGTTGCTGGTGCCCCCACTCACAGCTGTTGCTGGTTCCCCCCCACCCACCTGTTGCCCACACTCCCAGCTGTTGCTGGTGCCCCCCACCTCCTGTTGCTGGTGCCCTCACACCCAGCTGTTGCTGGTGCCCCCATACCCACCTGTTGCTGGTGCCCCCACACCCAGCTGTTGCCTCCCACACCCACCTGTTGCTTGTGCTCTCTCACCCACCTGCTGCCCCCTACACCCACCTGTTGCTTGTGCTCTCTCACCCACCTGTTGCTGGTGCCCCCACACCCACCTGTTGCTGTTGCCCCCACACCCACCTGATGCTGGTGCCCCCACACCCACCTGTTGCTGTTGCCCCCCACCCACCTGATGCTGGTGCCCCCACACCCACCTGTTGTTGGTGCCCCCACATCTAGCTGTTGCTGGTGACCCCACACACACCTGTTGCTGGTGCCCCCTACACCCAGCTGTTGCTGGTGCCCTCCACATGTTGCAGGAAGCAAGTCACCTAGTACAATGACGGTTGACAGTCTATTTGCAGACAGTAGGCTGTTAATCGTCTTTGCAATCTTGCTGTGGTTTGATCCGGCAATCCTTCCCGTTAGGTGAAATAGTTCAATAGTCGTACTGTAATCGTTCACAAGCCGTGACTGGTGAAGGTTGTGGCTAGGTTGGTGGTGTAGGCGGACGCTGGATGTGGCTTCCCGGAGAATTAGGCTGTTGGACAATGGCGCCACTGCCATGTAAGACTTGATTGGTTGTGAAACGTCGCTGGAGGACTGGTAGTTGAAGTCTGGCGGCCAACACACATTTTATTGATCTCGGTCTGCTTCTGGACTCTTTGGTCTCTTCCTGCTTCTGAACTCTTTGGTCTCTTCCTGCTTCTGGACTCTTTGGTCTCTTCCTGCTTCTGGACTCTTTGGTCTCTTCCTGCTTCTGGACTCTTTGGTCTCTTCTTGCTTCTGGACTCTTTGGTCTCTTCCTGCTTCTGGACTCTTTGGTCTCTTCCTATTTCGGACTCTTTTGTCTCATCCTGCTTCTGGACTCTTTGGTCTCTTCCTGCTTCTGGACTCTTTGGTTTAAACATTAGAGTTTCCATTATCGAGAATATGAAACCTCAACGGATTGTCGATGTTTCCCTAAGACCCAGACCTTCCTGTCTGATCAGACAGTCAGGGGAAATGAAGTGTGTTCCAGCAGAAATATGCATGGTTTGTGGAGTGCATTTCGGTCCCCGTAGTGATGGTCGAGGGAGCAGATGCTACACTTCCCTACAGGCAGTGTACACTTCCAGGTGTACTGGTAATATTTGCAACCTTGTCGAAGTGGATGAACCTCTCTCCCTCGTTACTTGCCTTAGTGGTGTGAATGTACCAAAGTATCTGAATCAGTTGTCTTCAACAAGGGTCCCTTCATCATCAGAGTTGAAGGTGAGTTTCACTGTTGATCGCTAGCTTCATTCTCAGTTATTTTTCCTGCAACCCCAGTTAGTGCAGTTTTGTGTGCCGATTCTATCGATGATATCGACTATAGGTTGGTGGGTAATTCAGATGCTTATCCGCTGACCGTCACTACCAAGTACCGTCGAGGTGGAAGAGAATGCCTCTGAAGGCATCACTAGAGAATAGGGGGCAGGGCTCCATTGCCGTTTTCTTTTATGACAATCGGTGCAACACCAGTGATGCTACCAAGAGTATGAAATATCCCCGTCCAGGTAATGGTCTGGGTCCTCGGAACTGCACCATAATCTTGTAAAGCATTGTACCTGTTGGCATATACCATAAGCGAGAGCTAAAGACTTAGTAGTTCAACTGGTAAACTCACAATGGCCCTCAGTACCAATGAAATAATGCTCCTCACACTCTGTAAGGCTCACCTGCTCGCTTGAAACTGCATCTCTCCCAAGTTGTTTTACATTCAGCTACTCAAAACCAAAACTTCCAAACAGCACGGGCTACAGCCCGTCCTCCAAACAAAGACCCAAAAGTGATTCCATGCACCGGCCAAACCCCCAGTTTGTGAATGAAAAACGGTTTATACACGACTCACAACTCCTGACGTTCGAACACTTCCGGAACAAATGCTTCACTGACGAATTTTGTTCGAACCACAACGCTGTAAATGCTTCACCCACGTTGTACAAATACAAATATTCGCTAACAGAACCTAAACACCTAACCTAACCTATGCCTATATATGCACAATATGCTAATATACTATAATGTTAATTTATATTTGAGAAGATTCTCGTTTTGAATGAACAGCATGTAAAAATTAATGAATGCATCAGTGGGGTAGACCGCTGGATGTAATGGACTTGAGTCGAGGAGGGGTTGTGGGCTATGGTGAGCCTGTCGTACTAACCTGGCACAGGACCGGGGCTGTAACTTATCTCTCCCAGTGAGCGGCAGTAATATATGCAGTCCGTCCTCTTCAACAATAAATTTGGTTCAAACTAAAATGCTGTAAATGCCTCACCCATATACTACAAATACAAATAATCGCCAACAGAACCTAAAAACCAATCTTAACCTAATTAATACCTAAATTTGCACAGTATGCTAACATATAACAATATACTAATATAACATATATACTAATTTATGTTTGAGAAAATTCCTATTTTGAATGAACAGCATGTTAAAATTGTCGAATGCATCTTTGGGTTCTACCACTGGGTGGAATGGTCTTGGTCTGTGGAAAGGTTGATTCATGAGCTCAATGAGGAGGTGGCAGATACCACCAACTAGAATATCTGAGGAGGGTTTCCAGGCAACACTAATTCATATATGTTTTTGTGTTTACATTTCTTGTTAGGAAAGTATTATTCAGGTTTTGGATGACTGCAGAACTCTGTACACCTACTGAGAGGCAAAAGAGCAAGACATCGAGCAAAGAAATATAAGACACCTTAATTAAGGACCACCAGGGATCCATATCCATTTCAGTGGTGGATAAAATCCAACTGGACTGTCGTGACTCATTTGTTTATGACATGTAGTGCATGTGAGAGCGTGTACTCACCTAATTGTGCTTGCGGGGGTTGAGCTTTGGCTCTTTGGGCCCCCCTCTCAACTGTCAATCAACTGGTGTACAGATTCCTGATCATATCTGGGCTCTATCATATCTACATTTAAAACTGTGTACGGAGTCAGCCTCCACCACATCACTGCCTAATGCATTCCACCTGTTAACTACTCTGAAACTGAAAAAAGTTCTTTCTAACGTCCCTGTGGCTCATTTGGGTACTCAGTTTCCACTTGTGTGCTCTTGTTTGCGTACTGCCAGTGTTGAATAGTTTATCCTTGTCTACCCTGTCAATTCCCCTGAGGATTTTGTAGGTAGTGATCATGTCTCCCCTCACTCTTCTGTCTTCCAGTGTCGTAAGGTGCATTTCCCGCAGCCTTTTCTCGTAACTCATGCCTCTTAGTTCTGGGACTAGTCTAGTGGCATACCTCTGAACTTTATCCAGCTTCGTCTTGTGCTGTACAAGGTACGAGCTCCATGTTGGGACCGCATATTCCAGGATTGATCTTACGTATGTGGTGCACAAGATTCTGAATGATTCCTTACACAGGTTCCTGAAGGCTGTTCTGGTGTTAGCCAGCCTCGCATACGCCGCAGACGTAATTCTTTTTATGTGGCTTCAGGAGACAGGTTTGGTGTGGGTATCAATTCCTAGATCTTTCTCTCTTTCCGTTTCATTAAGTACTTCATCTCCTTTTCTGTATCGTGTGTCTGGCCTCCTGTTTCCACCGCCTAGTTTCATTACTTTGCATTTACGCGGGTTAGACTTTAGCAGCCATTTGTTAGACCATTCATTCAGTCTGTCGTGTCTGTCCCATGCAATGATTGAAGGTGAGAGTCTTTGGTGTATTCTTTTAGGCATCAATATCAAGCTGCAGTCGGACACCCAGTTAAGTCCATTGTGACTGTTAGGCAAAGTGCCAGAAGTGTTGGTTGAGGATAGTCGGAAGATGAGGTAGAGGGCCAGTGACGTGTTGATGTTCATCATTATTAGTATTATATTCCGGTGTACTGTTGTAATCTTGTGAACTCTTATATTGAATGTCTTTAAGGATAACCACCTTCCAAGACTGTAGAAATACCGAGAACATTGTTATTATGTATGTATTAACCATAAATTTTGTTCTTGTAGCTACTGAATATATACGTACTTGCACTTATTAACTTATCCATTCATGATTACTATATATAGGGAGTGGAAGCTGCATCCCAGAGTTAACTCTGAAGACATATAGGTAATGGATATTTTCAGTGAGAGCTGCTCTAATTGCAGGGAAGATTTTTATATAAATTAGTTCATTTAACACTATTCTGGTGATAAGATTCAGGTAGAGAGTCGAAGGGTAACATTGAGGTACCATCCACATTTCGTTTTATTATATTTATGTTAATTAGATGTCACAGTTCTTTTAGATTAAGATGATTCACTCCTTGCCTCTGCGGATCTGATATTCTTGAGAGAAAATTCAGATTTCTGGCTAGTTACATTAATTTTAAGATAAAATCGAGTTGGGAAATATTAAACTGAGATTGGGTAGTGGGTCACCTGAGAGAATATAACTGAGAGAAGACTTCCTTACGGGTTATGCAGTAGATGTAGTATATGCCAACAGGTTTTTGTTGATGTTAATTCAACATGGCCCATCCTACAAAACATTAAACGTGGTTAGGTGACTTATTATGGTACCATTGGCATCACAGAGGTGTCAGTTGGGGGTATTGATTTTGTGTTTCTTTTTATGGTTTTCTGCGGAGGGGGACCGGTGGAGACAAGGGTGTCTGGAGCCCCACAAGTTGAAAGAGACTTGTGTGTTCATATATCAATTTGGTTGATGCAGGATATCCGCAGTGATCATCTTGTTACTCTGACAATGATAACACATTGTTGCACAATGGTTAGATGCCAACTAGTGAAGCAAGATACCATAAATTATGATAATATTTATCAGGCGTAACATCGTGTTGTTCATGCCTTAAGCGTGCATGGTAAGATAACGAATGGTGGTGTTCAGAGTATCTGTGAAGGTCATTGTTAACTGATGACGACAACGATGTTCCTCATGCCTCCATCAGCCATTCTCAAATATCATCAGTTACATACCAGTTATGGATATATTGGTTGTATGGTGATGGCAACAATGTTTATCTTGCCTCGAGCTAGTATTGCCAACATTTTATTGCCAAAGTTTATGGTGTACGATGCTTACAAAGGTTATATTGGTTACCTGACGATGGCAAGACTGGAGCTATCGGTTCACCCTTGTAAAGTCAGCTATTGTTCGTTGGTCAGCTATTGCTGCATCCTGCATAATGCTCTTCTTGTGTATATAATAATAATAATAATAATGTTAATATTTAAAATAATAATAATAATATTAATATTTAAAATAATAATAATAATATTTATTAGGGGGAAAGTACATACATACAAAATGGTATACGAGAAGAATGTTGGATCTCTAGGTAGGACAAGTATATACTATGCCTCAAGCCACTAATACACTCAGTGTTTCGGGCATGACAATAGCACTACTGTCGCTCTCGTCACAAGTAATAAATTGTGAAATAAGAACTGGTTGGTCGTAGAATATTTTATTGGTCTATTCTTAAAAAAAACTATCACGATCTCCCCTCTTAAATTTAGGGTGAAAACTGTTTTACAAAATATTTAGAGTCGGAGCACGTCACTAGTATATAAAAAAATCAACTAGAACAGCTTATTTCAATAATTTACAGAAAGTATTGGAATAGTGATGGATTATGCATAATAACAATTGTGGAATCTGTTGACAGGCGAGACAGCCCTTCACGGGGCAGCCTTAGGTGGTCACGACAACACTGTGAAGGTCCTCCTCCACGCTGGAGCAGACGTCAACGCTACAGATATATATGGTAAAAGTTACACATATGCATTCCAACATTATATAGCAAAGCAACATAGCACACTGCACGTATCATGTGACAAAATTTAATATTTATATTTTATAATCAGTACCATAAGAGATAATGTCTGCTAGTCTGTTGAAAGTCAGAGATCACACAGATGGGGCTAGCCTTACCCAAATTGAAAGAGGGAATGATCTGAGGAATGGGATAAACATAGACTGGTCGGTGTCACCAAAAATTAAAAGGGAATAACGTGCCAGTGCCCCATTCAAACCCCCGTGATGATTTTTGGCACTGTCAGCTAATTATGCAGCTAAATATTTAAAAAAAAAATTCAAATAATTATTTTCATATGGTAATATGCAGCATTATTCACTGATCCCGGGAAAATTAACTGAAACTTTTTGCTGTCAATAATTTGCCCGTACTCCCATAAAACAAACGATCTTTACACAATATCAAAGGTTTCAAGCAACGGCTTACTAACAGACTAAGGGGGAACTATTCGTTTTCTAGTATTTCACACAACAGCGCTCCTCTTACTGCTGACCACCCACACAAAGACAATTATATATTTTATAGAAGAAAGAGACAGACAGAGAAAGAGAGATAAAAACAGATAAAGAGAGAAACAAACAGAAACTCAGACTCACAGCTATAGATAGACAGGCAGAAACAGACTCTCTCTCTGCCTGTCCTCTGTCTATGACACAGAAAGAGAAAGAGAGGGACAGAAACAAAGTCAGAAACAGAGATATAGACAATAGAGAGATGGACGGATATAGGTGGATGGATAGATGGATAAGAGGGTGAATAAATGCATTGATAGATAAATGGATACACAGATAAGTAGATGGATGAAGGGATAAATGCATAGATAAGTAGATGGATGGATAGACGAAAAGATAGATGAACAGATAGATGTAAAGCAGTTGGATGGGTAGGAAGATGATTAGGTGCATATTTAGATAGATGACTAGATATATAAATATATGGATAAATAGATTAATAGATAGGTGGATAGAAAGCTAGATGGATAGATATATAAAAAGCTAGATGGATATATAGATGAATGATAAATAGCTGCACAAAGGGTGGACTTAAAGATAGATTTTGATATATATGGATTGATGGACAAAAAGATTTAATGAGGGATTGATGGATAGACATATAGATAAATGGATAGATACTTTGATAGATGAATGGATAGATTGATGGACGGTAGGTAGGTAGATAGACGGATTCATAGATCGATAACAAGATGATTTTATGTATGGCAAGATGGGGAGATGATCGATACACGAATGGGTTGATTTTTAAGTATATAGATGGATAGATAGTTGGTAAGATTGTTGGATAGATTGACCAACATATAGATGTAGAGAAAGTTGGATAGCTACACAGATGTATGGATTGATAAATGAATTGATAGACAAATGGTGGGATATTTAGATGGACAGATGAGAGACACACACAGACAGACCCGGGCAACGCCGGGTTATCCCTCTTTTTCATGCTATAGGAGAGAACCTTCGTCTGTTAAAATTTGGAGGCCACACGGTTAGGGCTAGACTCACGCAATTTGGCAGAGGGGATGGTCTGGGGAACGGGATGAACGTAGGCTAGTTGAGGTTTCAAGACTTAAAAAGCAACAGTGTGTCAGTGCCAAATTCTGATCCTTCCACGACGATTTTTGGCCGTGTCGGACAGCTACACAGTTAAATATTATCAAAACTTTATAGAAAAGCATTTAGGTAATATGGGCAATTTTTACTGATCTTAGGAAAATTAACAGAAATTTCTCGTTGTCAATAATTTTTCCAGTGCATCAAAGGTTTCTCCTCTCCTCCATTCTTTATCAGAGTAAGGGGTAACGATTATTTTTGTAGTTCACACCACTGAACTCCTCGCACTGCTGACCACCACACATAGACAATTATTTTGTTTATCAGAGAGAGAGAGAGAGAGAGAGAGAGAGAGAGAGAGAGAGAGAGAGAGAGAGAGAGAGAGAGAGAGAGAGAGAGAGAGAGAGAGAGAGAGAGAGAGAGAGAGAGAGAGACAGACAGACAGACAGACAGACAGACAGACAGACAGACAGACAGACAGACAGACAGACAGACAGACAGACAGACAGACAGACAGACAGACATATATAAAGACATAGAGAAAGACAGGGATAGGGACCGAGAAACAGAGAGACTGACAGACACAGCTGAAGATAGAGACAAAGAGGTAGACAGAGACGGACAACAGATAGATGGATTGATAGATAGGTGGATGGGGTAGATGGATAGGCAGATGGATAGATTGAGGGATGGATAGATGGATACACTGATGAGTAGGTGGATGAATATATGGGTAGACAGATGAGTAGATAGATAAATGGATGAATAGGCAGATGGTTGGATTGATAAATAGATCGTTGGAAAGATAATTGGATGGAGAGATGAAAAAAAAGGTTAGTGGGGGCATAAATAGGTTGGTAGAAAGCTAGTTGGATTGCAAGTAATATGGATAAGTGGATAGAAAGATAAAAAGATAATAATTAATAGAAGCATTGATAGACAGATATATAGATGGTTAGAATGCTAGGTGAATAGATGGATAGATAAATTGATAGATGGCTAAACTAATGGATGGACACAAATTACATTGATGGAAAGATGGATTGATGGAAAGAGAGATGGACATTCAAAGTGTGAATCGATTGATGGAAAATTTACGATTTTATGTGTAGATGAATGGATAAATGTGCAGAAGAATTGATAGATGTATATCTATATAGATAGATAGATAGTTAAATAGATAGATGGATGAATAACGGGATTGATAGATAAATAGGGGTATAGATAAGTAGACAGATGAGTGTGTAGATGGATTAATGGACTAAAAGATTGATAGATGGATAAATAAGTGGTTATATGGGTGGCGAGATGTGGTGATGGCAGGATAAATGGAATTTTTTTTATTAGATCGATGGCTATAAAATTGAACAGATAGATTGATAAATAGTTTGGCAGATAGACTGATTATAAGGTTGAGATAGATCGATAGATTGATAGATATACCGAGATAGATGGACAGATTGCTAGATGGATTGATAGCAGGAGGAGTAGATGAATAAATAGATGGACTGGTAGCTAGTGGAGTAGATTGAAAGATGTCCAAATGAACGAATATATATATATATATATATATATATATATATATATATATATATATATATATATATATATATATATATATATATACATATATATATATATATGTATATATATATATATATATATATATATATATATATATATATATATATATATATATATATATATATATATAATATAAATATAAATATATATATATAATAAATATAAATATATATATATATATATGCGGAAAATCCACAGAGAAATATGAAATGAGGTGAACGTTTCGGCTTTGTTAAAGCCTTTGTCAACACCAGACTGACTCTGGTGTTGACTCTGGTGGTGGAGTCAGTCTGGTGTTGACAAAGGCTTTAACAAAGCCGAAACGTTCACCTCATTTCATATTTCTCTGTGGATTTTCCGCATAAAATGATCAGTGTTTTGTGATCGTCAATTGCATATATATATATATATATATATATATATATATATATATATATATATATATATTGTGACGATAATCTCCTTCAAGAGATTGAGCCTGCTCTTCCCTCCAAAATTACGTCTTCACAATTATATAAAAAGACTATGGAAGAAATGTCCAACAACGACAACAACACCAGCACCAGCAAGGCTTGCCAGGGTGAGCAGAAACGTATGCAGCCCGCCACCTGTTCGGACCCAAATCACCAGACTACCCGTTGATCGCTACGGCTCCGCTGATTGGTCGCCGGTCTGGCTGCACCTGCACTCGCCCCCCAATACTACCTGATGTCTGGGGTCGCCCCAACATCAGTCCTCAGAATGTTCCGTGCTTTCGTAGCCAGCACTCCTCCCAGCTAGACTCTAGAGTGTACTGAGAGAGGTGGTGGCTTTAAGCCAATATTCCAGCACCTCCCACTTAACTTTTGTGTTGCACTTCTTATTATTTTGCCTTAACGTAACTTTCATTGTGTCATTTAAGTATTCTTATTATTTTGATTCATTGATTTTATTATACATATTTGTTTGTCCATATTTTCATGTTTTGATTTATTTAACGTAATTAAAATTTCATTGTTAAAGTTTTACTTGTGTTTTGTGTGTCTTCTCCTTACCTTACCACAGACGAAGTTCCAGTTTTTCTATTTTTTTTTATAACTATGTGACGAGGCCATACCCCTAGCCTTAAACAGCCGAACACCAACGCGTTACCCCCCCAAGTTATATGGGGGCCTGTCCTAGGAGCTTCACTCAGGTACTGGTGCTAAGTGGTAATTTATGGTAAGCGTATTTAACTTTGTTAACGTAGCTTTACTATTTTTCATTCAATTTCATTTTTTATAAGGTGCGGTGTATTGTGCATTACGAGAGTAACATATAGTGAAGGTGAGACAACTTTGGATTACGTGGTGACTGTAGGCCGCAGTCATACTCTTAATTGGTCATCTCTCCCTCCATGTTATTACTCGTATTTACCATCTATGTCCCTTGAATATTTCTCATTCTGACAGATCATCATATTGGTACCCTGGTACTGTGGTCTGCCCCGGGTCAAGAGTACCCAATCTTCTGCAATCTGACTGTAGGAGGACAAAGAGGGCCATAGTTCCTCTAGCTCGAACTTTAGTTGCTGAATTGGGACCTCAGCAGCAGTTCTCGTCACCAGTTGACACCTCGCACCCCTACACGTCAGTCAGAGATGATGATACATACAACGGTAGGGAATTAGCTTATTTTTTCAGAGCACAAAAGTTCGCTAATTCTGTAAGTATCATATTAAATTCAGTGGGAAAAACTTGCTTTATGTCCTATAGAGACTTGGCAAGGTATGCCTACATCCTTGGACTACCAATTTTACTTTTGAAGCATTTAACTGTTTCATTTGTTTTCGAAACTTTGTTTCATTTGTTAGTAGGATTTTCTTGCCCTTATTCTCTTACATGAGTACCGGGTACAAGATTTCCTGCGCCCTTGATTTAATTTAATCATTTAATATCTTTCACTTAACGTTAATTGTTAAAGATCACACAGGATAGGTGCCAGTTGCCACGTTGTCCTGTTTCTGACATTTCATTATTGAACATTCGTGTACCTTTATTTGCTAATTTCACCATGTTTCGTCTCCAAACTTTCCGTGCAAATCCAGCAGGTGAAATAGGGACTTTGAGTCGTGCCAAGAGGACTGAACTACAAACTCTTGCACATGAGTATCAACTAGAAGTTCCCTACCAAGCCAACAAAAATGACCTACACAACCTGTTGCTGGATTACTATTTAGAGCAAGGTAAGATAGACTCTGAAACTCATGAAACTTACTATATTGCAGAGAAAACTGACTTGGCTACGATGAAACTTAAACTAGAGCTGGCCAAGATTGAACGTGAGCAGCAAAGAGAAGCAGCTGCCATACGAAGGGAAGAGCACGAACGCGAAGCTGCTTTGAGGAGAGACGAACAAGAACGTGAAGCTGCCTTGAGGAGAGACGAACAAGAACGCGAAGCTGCCTTGAGGAGAGAAGAACACGAACGCGAGGTCGCATTACTCCGTGAACGTGAAAGAGTACAGCTTGAAACCAAACAACGCGAGTTGGAAATACAACGCGAACATGACAAGCAACAAGCGACTCTGGCTCTAGAGTGTCGTCAACGCGAAATCTCCTTGGAAACTTCACACTTCACCCAACGCCAGCAAGCTACTGCCAATCTTCCCGTCAGTTTTAATATATCACATGCAAGTAAGTTAATGCCATCCTTTGTAGAAGCAGAAGTTGATGTTTTTTTCACCACCTTTGAAACCCTTGCTAATCAACTCAGTTGGCCTGTCAACCAATGGGCCACACTTCTCAGAGTCCATCTTACAGGTAGAGCTGCAGTCACACTCAGTACTTTGGCGTCTGAGAATGACTACTACACTCTGAAACAAGCAGTGTTAGACGCCTACCTACTTTCCACCGAAAGTTATAGAAGGAAATTCCGTGACCACCTGAAGGCAAGTACCACTACCTTCCTCGAGTTTGCTAACACGAAACGGAGGTATTTCATGAAATGGCTGGAAGCAGCACATGTCTCTACTTTTACAGAACTCGTCAACCTGATGCTTGTTGAAGAATTCTTGAGACGTGTGCCGCCTCCTGTCCGCCTCTACTTAGCAGATAAAGAAGAAACCGACTACTTGAAGTGTGCTAAGTCGGCTGACACTTACAGCCTCATCCACCGGCTGACACCTGAACCATCCTCCAGTAAGAAGTCGTGGTACAGTTACGAGAAGGTGAGCCCCGATCAAGCTGGTTCACAACTGTACTGCAAGTATTGTAGACTCTATGGACATACCATAGACAAGTGTGGTAAGTCTCAATACAAGGGAACCACTGACCAACAACGACCCAAACCAACTCCTCCTAAGTCCGGTAAGCCTGTGATGAATGTTGGTGTTGATGTTAATGATCTTTCTCTTTTCAGTAACCACCTGTATACTGGAACTGTCTCTGCCAACGGTTCAAATCCGGAGGGACGTTTCAAATTGAAGATCTTGAGGGACACAGCGGCTCTACAATCAATCATCTTGAAGTCGGCTGTGCCCAACATAGTCTACACCGGGGAAACAGTCTTCATCACTGACCTCACTGCTACCACTCCATACCCTCTCGCCAGAGTCCACCTGGATTGTCCCTACGTGAACGGGGAAGTCCAAGTCGCCGTCAAGGAAAAGCCTTTTCCCATGCCTGGAGTGCAACTTCTCCTAGGCAACGACTTGGCAGAAGACCTGCAACCGACCAACCTGATCGTCATGGACAAACCCCAGGTGTGTAACTCTGTGCCCATAAACCCTATTCTTGAGTATGTTCCAGCAGAGGTTCAAGAGAGTGATGAAGTTTCTCCTCCGGTTCTCGTGACCACCCGTGCACAAGCCGCACGTCCACAGCCAGCTGACTCTACTGCTACCGCTGTCCCTCAAGACCCTCAGAAACTACCCCCGCATCTGACCAAGTTGGAGTTCCGTAAGTTGCAGAGGGAAGATCTTACTTTAACACCATTGTTTTTCCAGGCTGAGACTCAACCCGACAGTATTCCTGGGTTCTTCCTAGAGAACGACTTGCTCTACCGCAGATATAGACCCAGTAAACTGAAGGAGGAGGACGATTGGGCCAACACCGAACAACTTGTGATTCCCACCAGCCTGCGGCCCACTATTCTACACCTGGCCCATGGAGCATTCTCCCACTACGGCTTCAACAAGACTTACCATGGGATTCGCCAAGACTACTACTGGCCAGGTATGGTAAATAACGTCAAACAGTACGTAAAACAGTGTCATACATGTCAGATGGCAGGCAAACCGAACGTCTCCATTCCCAGAGCACCACTGATTCCCATACAGGTGCCTGCGGAACCTTTCCACAGACTCATAATAGACTGTGTTGGTCCTTTACCTCGGACCAGTTCAGGTAACGCCTACATCCTAACCATCCTGTGTCCTACCACCAGATTTCCCATAGCAGTTCCAGTGAAGAACATCACGGCTGCTACGGTTATCAAACATCTATTGAAGATCTTCACTCAATACGGATTTCCCAGGGAGATTCAAAGTGACTGTGGCACCAACTTCACCAGTGATCTCTTCAAAAGGACACTGGAGGAGTTCAACATCAAACAGGTATTGTCCAGCCCCTATCATCCTGCTTCACAGGGTTCTCTTGAACGTAGTCATCAGACCATCAAAGCACTCTTGAAAAAGTTTTGTAGTGAAACCTCAAAGGATTGGGATAAGCAGATTGACCTAATAATGTGTATTTTCAGAAGTCTCCCCAATGAGTCCCTAGGAGTATCTCCTTATGAGATGCTCTACGGCCGTAAGTGCCGTACTCCCCTTAAGGCTTTCAAAGACTCTCTCAGAGATGCCACCTTCAGTGAGCATCAGAATGTGCCCCAGTTTCTTCAAAAACCTTCAACACATTCTAGAGAGAGTCCACCGCTTTGCTCATGATAATCTATTGAAAGCCCAGGTGAGAATGAAGACTCATTACGACCAGACCAGCAAAGTAAGAAAATTCAAGCCGGGAGACTTCGTCCTTGCTTATTTCCCTATCCCAGGTTCACCTTTACAAAACAGATTTTCAGGACCCTACTGCGTCAAAGAGTGCAGGAATAATAATAATTATGTGATAGAGACTCCAGATAGGCGGCGGAAGACCCAGCTGTGCCACGTCAACCTCCTGAAGCAATATAATGGTACTCCTCCCACTGTCTTGATTAATTGTTCTACCTTCACAGAACCCTACATCCACAGTGAGACCATCCCGGCTTCTTCTCCCGAAAGCACTGACAAAGAGTCGGCGCTTTCTAATTCCAAAATCCTTAATGATCTTCCCAAATGCTTTCAGGATAATACTCGTGCTCCTATGCCCTCTTCTAATTCCACTCTCACCTCGTCAGATAAGCCCTACATCCTCCATGTCGACGCCAATGGTACCGACGATGGTGGTGTCGTGATGCAGCAACGAGGCGAGAAGAATACACCTGTCAGCGACTACTGCTACAAGGAACGACGGAACAATTGGCAAGGAGCTACTCTTCCTCATCCTGAAGCTTCAGCACTTCACTCCACACCTGAAAAGTGCTCGGTCCACCATCAATACGGACCACACCACCCTACACCTCCTGCAGCACGCCCACTTCTCATCTCAACGTCTTCTACTATGGGCTTGCTACCTGCAGAAATTCAACCTGGAGACACGCTATACCAAGAGTCTGACAACACCATAGCCGATGCCCTCTCCAGAGTTTATGAAGTAGAAGCGACTCCATCCATTACTCCACCACATAACGACGTACTTCTTCCAGAACCGCAGGCTTCGGGGGAGAGTTGTGACGATAATCTCCTTCAAGAGATTGAGCCTGCTCTTCCCTCCAAAATTACGTCTTCACAATTATATAAAAAGACTATGGAAGAAATGTCCAACAACGACAACAACACCAGCACCAGCAAGGCTTGCCAGGGTGAGCAGAAACGTATGCAGCCCGCCACCTGTTCGGACCCAAATCACCAGACTACCCGTTGATCGCTACGGCTCCGCTGATTGGTCGCCGGTCTGGCTGCACCTGCACTCGCCCCCCAATACTACCTGATGTCTGGGGTCGCCCCAACATCAGTCCTCAGAATGTTCCGTGCTTTCGTAGCCAGCACTCCTCCCAGCTAGACTCTAGAGTGTACTGAGAGAGGTGGTGGCTTTAAGCCAATATTCCAGCACCTCCCACTTAACTTTTGTGTTGCACTTCTTATTATTTTGCCTTAACGTAACTTTCATTGTGTCATTTAAGTATTCTTATTATTTTGATTCATTGATTTTATTATACATATTTGTTTGTCCATATTTTCATGTTTTGATTTATTTAACGTAATTAAAATTTCATTGTTAAAGTTTTACTTGTGTTTTGTGTGTCTTCTCCTTACCTTACCACAGACGAAGTTCCAGTTTTTCTATTTTTTTTTATAACTATGTGACGAGGCCATACCCCTAGCCTTAAACAGCCGAACACCAACGCGTTACCGTCACAATATATATATATATATATATATATATATATATATATATATTATTATTAAATATGACCGAAAAAGTAAGATTAATAATTCTAACACGAATTTTCTCAATCTTTCGTACATTATGCTTCACTGTTGGAGGTAAATCAAAAATCACTTCTCCAAAATTCATTTTTATTTCTAGTCTGACGCGACACGGGCGCGTTTCGTAAAACTTATTACATTTTCAAAGACTTCACAAATACACAACTGATTTATGTCCAGACCGAGTGAAATGGCCCGGAAAGTGGAGTTGGAAATTCTGTTGGACGACATATTCGACCTCGAGACACAAAAGAAGGTCACTACCAAAGATACCTTACAAGCAGAACTTATTGCAGAAGGAGGAAAGAATCGAGGCAACTACAGAAGCACCATACTGTCCCCCGAGCTTAGAGCGGCAGCTAAAAGCCTTCGTGAGAACAAGGAGATAGTTGTCAGGAGAGGTGACAAGTCGCCAATATATGTCATTCTTAAAAAAGACGAATATCTGGCGAAAATGAACATCATACTCTCTGACCAAACTAAGTTCCAAAGGGTAACGAAGGACACTACAGCCGAATTAAAAGCAAAGGTCAACAAACTGATCGAAACTGTGAACGCCAAGAAATCCGGACTCCACCTGCCAAAGATCATTGGGGAATATAAACCTGGATATGCGTATGGAAATGTCAAGACGCACAAGCCTGGAAACCCACTTCGGCCAATCATTAGCCAGATACCCACACCCACGTACAGATTGGCAAAGCGACTCAACGGCCTGCTGACTCCTTATGTTCCTTGCGCCTTCAGCCTGAAGTCTCCAAAGGAATTTGTGGACTTACTGCGGGACGCACGGGCCACAGGGATAAGAGCCTCGTTGGACGTAGAATCGCTGTTTACCAACGTACCTGTGGACGAGACAATCGGAATGATAGCCGACAGAGTGTATCGTGATCCAGCCTGTACTCCTCTTGACATGCCAGAAAGTATTCTGAGGAAACTACTCCAAGCTTGTACTAAAGAGGCACCCTTCTTGAGCCCGGATGGGCACATGTATAAGCAAGTAGATGGGGTCGCCATGGGTTCTCCCCTAGGTGTCCTGTTTGCAAACTTCTACATGGGTACCATCGAGCAAAAAGTCTTAGTCGACATGAACTTGAAACCGGCCATATACTGCAGGTATGTTGACGACATTTTTACACAGGTACCTGATGTCAGACATCTGCAGGAGCTGAAGGAGGCATTTGAGCAGAGTTCCGTGCTGCGTTTCACTTACGAGACGGAAAAGGATGGGAAGCTGCCTTTTCTAGATGTAACAGTCATGGAAAAGGGCGGAGGTTTCCACACTGCAGTCTACACAAAGGAAACAAACATAGGAATGTGCCTAAATGCCAACAGCGACTGCCCTGACAGGTACAAGAGGAGTGTTGTTAACGCATACGTCGACCGTGCTCTCAGCCACAGCTCAGAATGGAAGCAAGTCTCCAAAGTTCTCGACGAAGAACTCTGTTGGGTAAGGCAGGTTCTAGTCAATAACGGCTTCTCCAATGGTTTCATCGAAGACATCATAAGAAGGAAAGTGAAAAGCCATGCAACCTCCGAAGAGACAACTAACACAACACCTATACCCCCTATTAGACTATTTTACAGGAACTTCTTTTCCACAGCTCATAAAACAGAGGAAAGGGTCCTGAAAGATATTGTTAATAGAAACGTTATCCCTACAGACAAAAATCAGAGGATACAACTGACGATTTACTATAAAACCAGAAAAACGGCCAGCCTACTCATGAGAAACTCTCCAGACACGAAACAGAACGCTTTAAAAGAGACTAACGTCGTCTATGCCTTCAAATGCCCACTTGGGGACTGTAAGCTCCAAAAAACCCAGTATATAGGCAAGACAACAACATCTCTTTCTAGGCGTTTAACGAGGCATAAACAACTGGGCTCCATTAAGGAACATATAATCTCTTCCCATAACCAAACCATCGCCAGAGAAATCCTAGTAAACAACACAGAAATCATCGATAGATACAGCGATAGCAGGCGGCTTGACGTTTGCGAGGCACTACACATCAAGAAGTCAACACCAGCAATCAACAGCCAATTATTGCACAACTATATTCTACCCACCTCAAGACTCCGCTCCAATATAGAAGCGTCAAGAAATATGGACCAATAGGCTTTCTACAAACACTTCTATTCAATACCCATTGTTTCTGTTCTGTCTTGTGTTGATACTTTTAATACCCTATTAATATCCTCTAGTGTTCTGTCTTGTGTTAATGCCACATCATCCTTCCCACCTCACTCAAATGTAATGCCACATCACCCTTCCCACCTCACTCAAATGTAGATATAAAATCAGGGAAACGCAAGTTCTAATCAGTTGTGTATTTGTGAAGTCTTTGAAAATGTAATAAGTTTTACGAAACGCGCCCGTGTCGCGTCAGACTAGAAATAAAAATGAATTTTGGAGAAGTGATTTTTGATTTACCTCCAACAGTGAAGCATAATGTACGAAAGATTGAGAAAATTCGTGTTAGAATTATTAATCTTACTTTTTCGGTCATATTTAATAATATATGTCTACAGGAAAGACTGCTACCAAAATATACTAATATATATATATATATATATATATATATATATATATATATATATATATATATATATATATATATATATATATATATATATATATATATATATATATGTGTGTATATCACGAAAATAAACACGTGATTAAGAATGTGACAATATCAGACCACGGAGGAAAAATGAAACAGGAAATTTCCTTAAGTACTTTCGTATATTAAATACATCTTCAAAAGGTCCAAGACCTTCTGAAGATGTATTTAATATACGAAAGTACTTAAGGAAATTTCCTGTTTCATTTTTCCTCCGTGGTCTGACATTGTCATATATATATATATATATATATATATATATATATATATATATATATATATATATATATATATATATATATATATATATATATATATATATATATATATATATATATATATATATATATATATATACAATATATATATATTTATATATATACAATATATATATATTATACAATATATATATATTATATATATATATATATATATATATATATATATATATATATATATATATATATATATATATATATATATATATATATATATATATATATTAATGGAGAGATAAATAGAGATAGGTGGATGGATAGATCAATATGACGGGGTTTGGAGACAGACAGATAGACCCAGGCAATATATGGCATAAAAGCTGCCAAACTCCCCAGGGTACTTAAAAATCAATACATGTTCAATATTTATTGTGACATTATTCACAATGAATATAAATTAAAATTAAAATGTTATTGTAAGTGTTGGTGGTTGGAGGCCACACGGTTGGGACCAACCTAGCCGAACTTGGCAGAGGGAATGGTTTGGTGTACAGGATGGACACTGGGTTGTCGGGGTCGCCAGAATTAAAATGGTAACAGCATGCCTCGTTCACATTCTCAACCCGACACAGACTTTTGGTACTGTATTCCATCTACGAAGCTAAATAATTTATAAACAAACGCTTAAAGTATTTTTTTTCTTATAGTAATATGACGCATTATTTACTGTTCTCGGGAAAATTAACAGACATATCCTTCCGTCAAAAATTTTCCACAAACTACATAAAACATACGATTCTTCAACAGCTTTAAAGGTTTCTCAAGCCAAAAGTTCCTTATCAGAGCAAGGGGTAACTATTTTCCTTTTAGTATTTAACACCCTTAAGTTCCCCTCATAGGTGATCACTCACACATTAAAAAAATAATTTTTGTATAAGGGAAAGATATAGAGATTTTATAAGAATGATATCAATACAAAGACAGAGACAGACAGACAGAGAAAGAGAGATGCAGAGAAAGAAAGACAAAGAGAGAGACAGAGAACAGATAAATGTGTGCATAAAGAAATGGATATATCTATCCGTCAATGGATAAATAGATAGATTTAGGGACAAATCTATTGATAGATAGCTGTAGACATAGATAAATATACAAATGAGTAAAGGATGGATTGATGGATAAATAGATAGATTGATAGATGGATTAATAGATGAATAGATAGATGGATGGATTGATGGTTAGAGAGATAGATGCATACAAAGATGAGTAGGTGGACGGATAAATAGGGAGATGGTTGGATTTATTTATATACAGATGGATAGGCGGATGATAAGGTGGATAGATAGACAGAATGATGAACAAATCCACAAGGGCCGTGACGAGGATTCGAACCTGCGTCCGAGAGTATCCCAGACGCTGCCTTTATCGACTGAGCTACGACATGGAAGAGGATTGAAACCAGAAGTTCTACTGAACTTCTGGTTTCTGTGATTTCTGTGTGTAATGAAGTAAGGACGAAGAGGTAGAACGGTCTATTCACATAGCTCGAGTACATGGGGGAGTTGTGTAAACCCTGGTTTGAGTCTCGGAGAGGCTGCAAGATCCAAGTAAGTTCAGTAGAAATTTTGGTTTCAATTCTCTTCTATGTCGTAGCTCAGTCGATAAAGACAGCGTCTGGGATGCTCTCGGACGCAGGTTCGAGTCCTCGTCACGGCCCTTGTGGATTTGTTCATTTGATTCCTCACGCTATTGTGATATCTGTGTGTAATAGAATTATGCATATATGAATGGATAGATAGGTATACATAGATATAGATGAATTAGTATCCACATGGAAAATTAAACAAATATTCAAAACGTTTTTGTATTAGACCACTTTAGTAAGGAAACACAGACATTATTTTGTGATGTCATTTATTATTTTAGACATTTATTTTTGTGTTTTTGTGATTATTCTTGCATTAATATACATATACATGGATATGATATTGATATACAGATAGATAGATACATGGATTGATGCACAGATAAATGTATTGATGCACAGATAAATGAATTGATGTATAGTTTGATGAATATATGGTTGAATAAATGGATGTATAGATCAATTGCTAGATGGATAAAAGGACGGAAAGATGAACAGACAGATGAAAGACAAATGAATGTATTGATTTATGGATGGTTCAAAAGATAATTGATTCAAATGTTAGATACAGAGATGGATAGATAGGTGGACAGGTAGAGGCTCATTTTGATGCTCAGATCGATGGATAGGTAGTTGAATGGAAAGATTGAGAAATAGATGGATAATGTTAGATGAATATATGGATTCATAGGATGATAGATAAAAAGATGGACATATAGATGGTCTGAGGAATATTTCCTCATAGACAGAGAAATGAAAAATTTTCGTCAAAGTAAAAAAAATCTGAGATATTCCAATCAAATCTCACTCCATTTGGCATCTCAGTCGTTAAACTTTTATTTCAATACATTAATAAATAGATTTTATATATATATTTTTATGCGTATATCTGGGCGTGGAAGGGTGCCCGCCCTCATATATCCCAACCCTGTACGGGTGCCCGCCCTCATATATCCCACCCTTGTACAGGTGCCCGCCCTAATATATCCCGCCCCTGTACGGGTGCCCGCCCTCATAAATCCCACCCTTGTACAGGTGTCCGCTCTAATATATCCCGCCCCTGTACGGGTGCCCGCCCTCATATATCCCGCCCCTGTACGGGTGCCCGCCCTCATATATCCCACCCGTGTACGGGTGCCCGCCCTCATATATCCCACCCCTGTACGGGTGCCCGCCCTCATATATCCCGCCCCTGTACGGGTGCCCGCCCTCATATATCCCACCCTTGTACAGGTGCCCGCCTTAATATATCCCACCCCTGTACGGGTGCCCGCCCTCATATATCCCGCCCCTGTACGGGTGCCCGCCCTTATATATCCCGCCTCTGTACGGGTGCCCGCCCTCATATATCCCACCCCTGTACGGGTGCCCGCCCTAATATATCCCGCCCCTGTACGGGTGCCCGCCCTAATATATCCCGCCCCTGTACGGGTGCCCGCCCTCATATATCCCACCCCTGTACGGGTGCCCACCCTCATATATCCCAACCTTGTACAGGAGCCCGCCCTAATATATCCCACCCTTGTACGGGTGCCCGCCCTCATATATCCCACCCCTGTACGGGTGCCCGCCCTCATATATCCCACCCCTGTACGGGTGCCCGCCCTCATATATCCCGCCCCTGTACGGGTGCCCGCCCTTATATATCCCACCCCTGTACGGGTGCCCGCCCTCATATATCCCACCCGTGTACAGGTGCCCGCCCTAATATATCCCGCCCCTGTACGGGTGCCCGCCCTCATATATCCCACCCCTGTACGGGTGCCCGCCCTCGTGTATCCCACCCCTGTACGGGTGCCCGCTCTCATATATCCTACCCCTGTACTGGTGCCCGCCCTCATATATCCCGCCCCTGTACGGGTGCCCGCCCTCATATATCCCACCCTTGTACAGGTGCCCGCCCTAATATATCCCGCCCCTGTACGGGTGCCCGCCCTCATAAATCCCACCCTTGTACAGGTGTCCGCTCTAATATATCCCGCCCCTGTACGGGTGCCCGCCCTCATATATCCCGCCCCTGTACGGGTGCCCGCCCTCATAAATCCCACCCTTGTACAGGTGTCCGCTCTAATATATCCCGCCCCTGTACGGGTGCCCGCCCTCATATATCCCGCCCCTGTACGGGTGCCCGCCCTCATATATCCCACCCGTGTACGGGTGCCCGCCCTCATATATCCCACCCCTGTACGGGTGCCCGCCCTCATATATCCCGCCCCTGTACGGGTGCCCGCCCTCATATATCCCACCCTTGTACAGGTGCCCGCCTTAATATATCCCACCCCTGTACGGGTGCCCGCCCTCATATATCCCGCCCCTGTACGGGTGCCCGCCCTTATATATCCCGCCTCTGTACGGGTGCCCGCCCTCATATATCCCACCCCTGTACGGGTGCCCGCCCTAATATATCCCGCCCCTGTACGGGTGCCCGCCCTAATATATCCCGCCCCTGTACGGGTGCCCGCCCTCATATATCCCACCCCTGTACGGGTGCCCACCCTCATATATCCCAACCTTGTACAGGTGCCCGCCCTAATATATCCCACCCTTGTACGGGTGCCCGCCCTCATATATCCCACCCCTGTACGGGTGCCCGCCCTCATATATCCCACCCCTGTACGGGTGCCCGCCCTCATATATCCCGCCCCTGTACGGGTGCCCGCCCTTATATATCCCACCCCTGTACGGGTGCCCGCCCTCATATATCCCACCCGTGTACAGGTGCCCGCCCTAATATATCCCGCCCCTGTACGGGTGCCCGCCCTCATATATCCCACCCCTGTACGGGTGCCCGCCCTCGTGTATCCCACCCCTGTACGGGTGCCCGCTCTCATATATCCTACCCCTGTACTGGTGCCCGCCCTCATATATCCCGCCCCTGTACGGGTGCCCGCCCTCATATATCCCACCCTTGTACAGGTGCCCGCCCTAATATATCCCGCCCCTGTACGGGTGCCCGCCCTCATAAATCCCACCCTTGTACAGGTGTCCGCTCTAATATATCCCGCCCCTGTACGGGTGCCCGCCCTCATATATCCCGCCCCTGTACGGGTGCCCGCCCTCATATATCCCACCCGTGTACGGGTGCCCGCCCTCATATATCCCACCCCTGTACGGGTGCCCGCCCTAATATATCCCGCCCCTGTACGGGTGCCCGCCCTCATATATCCCACCCTTGTACAGGTGCCCGCCTTAATATATCCCACCCCTGTACGGGTGCCCGCCCTCATATATCCCGCCCCTGTACGGGTGCCCGCCCTTATATATCCCGCCTCTGTACGGGTGCCCGCCCTCATATATCCCACCCCTGTACGGGTGCCCGCCCTAATATATCCCGCCCCTGTACGGGTGCCCGCCCTAATATATCCCGCCCCTGTACGGGTGCCCGCCCTCATATATCCCACCCCTGTACGGGTGCCCACCCTCATATATCCCAACCTTGTACAGGTGCCCGCCCTAATATATCCCACCCTTGTACGGGTGCCCGCCCTCATATATCCCACCCCTGTACGGGTGCCCGCCCTCATATATCCCACCCCTGTACGGGTGCCCGCCCTCATATATCCCGCCCCTGTACGGGTGCCCGCCCTTATATATCCCACCCCTGTACGGGTGCCCGCCCTCATATATCCCACCCGTGTACAGGTGCCCGCCCTAATATATCCCGCCCCTGTACGGGTGCCCGCCCTCATATATCCCACCCCTGTACGGGTGCCCGCCCTCGTGTATCCCACCCCTGTACGGGTGCCCGCTCTCATATATCCTACCCCTGTACTGGTGCCCGCCCTCATATATCCCGCCCCTGTACGGGTGCCCGCCCTCATATATCCCACCATTGTACTGGTGCCCGCCCTCATATATCCCGCCCCTGTACGGGTGCCCGCCTTCATATATCCCATTCTTGTACAGGTGCCCGCCCTCGTGTATCCCACCCCTGTTCAGGTGCCCGCTCTCATATATCCCACCCCTGTATTGGTGCCCGCCCTCATATATCCCGCCCCTGTACGGGTGCCCGCTCTCATATATCCCACCCCTGTACGGGGGCCCGCCCGCATATATCCCACCCCTGTACGGGTGCCCGCCCTCGTGTATCCCACCCCTGTACGGGTGCCTGCTGTCATATATCCCACCCCTGTACTGGTGCCCGCCCTCATATATCCCACCCCTGTACTGGTGCCCGCCCTCATATATCCCACCCCTGTACTGGTGCCCGCTCTCATATATCCCACCCCTGTACGGGCGCCCGCCCTTATATATCCCACCCTTGTACGGGTGCCCGCCCTAATATATCCCGCCCCTGTACGGGTGCCCGCACTCATATATCCCACCCTTGTACAGGTGCCCGCCCTAATATATCCCGCCCCTGTACGGGTGCCCGCCCTCATATATCCCACCCTTGTACAGGTGCCCGCCCTAATATATCCCGCCCCTGTACGGGTGCCCGCCCTCATATATCCCACCCTTGTACGGGTGCCCGCCCTAATATATTTCGCCCCTGTACGGGTGCCCGCCCTCATATATCCCACCCTTGTACAGGTGCCCGCCCTAATATATCCCGCCCCTGTACGGGTGCCCGCCCTCATATATCCCACCCTTGTACAGGTGCCCGCCCTAATATATCCCACCCCTGTACGGGTGCCCGCCCTCATATATCCCACCCCTGTACGGGTGCCCGCCCTCGTGTATCCCACCCCTGTACGGGTGCCCGCCCTCGTGTATCCCACCCCTCTACTGGTGCCCGCCCTCATATATCCCACCCCTGTACTGGTGCCCGCTCTCATATATCCCACCCCTGTACTGGTGCCCGCCCTCATATATCCCGCCCCTGTACGGGTGCCCGCCCGCATATGTCCCACCCCTGTACGGGTGCCCGCCCTCGTGTATCCCACCCCTGTACGGGTGCCCGCTCTCATATATCCTACCCCTGTACTGGTGCCCGCCCTCAAATATCCCACCCCTGTACTGGTGCCCGCCCTCATATATCCCACCCCTGTACTGGTGCCCGCCCTCATATATCCCACCCCTGTACAGGTGCCCGCCCTCATATATCCCACCCCTGTACTGGTGCCCGCCCTAATATATCCCGCCCCTGTACGGGTGCCCGCTCTCATATATCCCACCCCTGTACGGGTGCCCGCCCGCATATATACCACCCCTGTACGGGTGCCCGCCCTCATATATCCCACCCCTGTACGGGTGCCCGCCCGCATATATCCCACCCCTGTACGGGTGCCCGCCTCCATATATCCTACCCCCTTTACGGGTGCCCGCCCTCATATATCCCACCCTAGGAAACAATTTTAGGTTGCCACAACGTATCTGGAAAGTGTTGGAAAGTATTGGCAACGTTTGTTTTCGCGCATTAGATGCGTAATTTTGTGTGGATATAAATAAGTTTCTAAAACGTATTGCACGAAACGTTGGCTAAAAAATATTTAAAACCTTGTGGCAACCTTAAATGTTTCATATACGTAGTTTTTATTGCTGTTATTTATATAAATGTAGAAATATAAAAGTATATTTCTACATTTATTAAAATTAAACGGGGTCATAATAAAGGTTAATTCATCATTTTTACTCATTCTTAGGAAGAGGTCGAAGAGGAAGGAGGAGGAGATCGAGGAGGAAGGAGGAGGAGGCCGAAGAGGAAGGAGGTGGAGGAAGGAGGGCGAAGAGGAGGAAGGAGGAGGAGGACGAGGAGAAAGGACGAGGAGGGCGAGGAGGAAGGAGGAGGGCGAGGAGGAGGGAGGAGGGCGAGGAGGAAGAAGGTGGAGGAAGGAGGAGGGCGAAGAGGAAGGAGGAGGGCGAGGAGGAAGGAGGAGGAGAGCGAGGAGGAAGGAGGAAAGAGGAGACCGAGGAGGACGATGGCGAGAAGGAAGGAATAGGAGGTCGAGGAGGAAGGAGGAAGAGGGCGAGGAAGAAGAAGGAGGAGGGCAAAAAGGAAGGAGGAGGAGGGCAAAAAGGAAGGAGGAGGAGGGCGAGAAGGAAGGAGGAGGATGATAAAGAGGAGGTTAAGGAGAAGAGCCAGGAGAAAGGAGGAGTAGGAGGTCGAATAGGAAGGAAGAGTTGGTAAGGTAGGAAGGTTGCGGAGGAGGAGGAAGAGGTCAAGAAGGAAAAATTCCAGGTAGAAGGATGAGGTCGAGGAGGAAGGAGGAGATCAAGGAGGAAGGAGGAGGAGGAGGTCTAGGCAGAGGAGGAAGGAGGATGATAAAGAGGAAGGAGGAAGAAGGGGGAGAGGAAAGGAGGAGGGGGGGAAGGAGCAGGACGTCTGGGGGGGAAAGGGGGGAATTAGATAATGGAGGAGAAGAGGAGGGGGAAGAAGAGCAGGGGTAGGAGTAGTACAGGTAAGAGGAGGAGGAGTAAGAGAAGGGGGACGAGAAGGAAGGGGAAGAGCAGAAGGAAGGGGAAGAGCAGGGGGAGGGGTAAGAGAAGGAAGGGGAAGAGCAGGGGGAGGGGTAAGAGAAGGAAGGGGAAGAGCAGGGGGAGGGGTAAGAGAAGGAAGGGGAAGAGCAGGGGGAGGGGTAAGAGAAGGAAGGGGAAGAGCAAGGGGAGGGGTAAGTGAAGGAAAGGGAAGAGCAGGGGGAGGGGTAAGAGAAGGAAGGGGAAGAGCAGGGGGAGGGGTAAGAGAAGGAAGAGGAAGAGCAGGGGGAGGGGTAAGAGAAGGAAGGGGAAGAGCAGGTGGAGGGGTAAGAGAAAGAAGAGGTAGAGCAGGGGAGGGGTAAGAGAAGGAAGGGGAGGAGCAAGGGGAGGGGTAAGAGAAGGAAGGGGAAGAGCAGGGGGAGGGGTAAGAGAAGGCAGGGGGAGGAGTAAGAGAAGGATGGGGAAGAGCAGGGGGAGGGGTAAGAGAAGGAAGGGGAAGAGCAAGGGGAGGGGTAAGAGAAGGAAGGGGAAGAGCAGGGGGAGGGGTAAGAGAAGGCAGGGGAAGAGCAGGGAGAGGGGTAAGAGAAGGAAGGGGAAGAGCAGGGGGAGGGGTAAGAGAAGGAAGGGGAAGAGCAAGGGGAGGGGTAAGAGAAGGAAGGGGAAGAGCAGGGGGAGGGGTAAGAGAAGGCAGGGGAAGAGCAGGGGGAGGGGGTGATGGTCACTACGCGCGGGTATAAACACTGGCCCACCACCCGGGCGATGGTCAGCTGGCTACTACTGACCCTCGCCTGGTGGGACCCTCACAACAACGGTCGCTGCCTCACCAACCTGCATGTTCACTAAATAATATTAATTTAATTCATTAGTAAAATCAGAGATAATTTAATGTAAAACATTATTATCTTATTCTTTATTTTTCTTGCTGTATTTTTTGAAGATGAACACACCATAGTCATCTACCAAGACATTTTTTTAATTTTTAAACAGGCCTGTTTAATCCAGCGCCCTAACACGTCATGGCAGCTTAAACCGGGTGGGGGTGGCGGGGTAATACCTAGATGTGACACAGATCCTGTTACACTCCCTTCCCATCTTCCTCTCTTCCCTCCTACCCTCTTCCTCCCTCCTCTTCCCCTTCCTCCTCCTCATTCCCTTTCTCTTACCCCTCCCCTCTTCCCCTTCCTTCACATCCCCCCTTCTCTTACCCCCTCCCCACTCCTCATCCCCCTTCCCTTACCCCTCCCCCTCCTCCTCCCCCTTCTCTTTCCCCTACCCCATTCTCTTTCCCTTTCTCTTACCCCCTCCCCTCTTCCCTCTCTTCCCATTCCTCCTCATTTTCATCCTCCTTCTCTTCCCCATCCACCCTTCTCTTACCCCTCCCCCCTTTTTACCCCCTTTCTTTTACCCTTCCCCTTCTCTTACTCCTCCTCTTCCCCATCTGTTACCCCTCCTTCCCATACCCCCTTCTCTTACCCCTCCCCCTCCTTACCGCCCCGTTCTCTTACTTCTTCCCCCTACCCTCACCCCCTCCACTTCCCCTTCCTTCTCATCCCCCTTCCCTCACTCCTCCTCTTCGCCCTCTCCCATTTACCTCTACTACTTCTACCCCTGCTATTCTCCCCCTTCCTCTTCTCCTAGAAAGGGAGTGAGCTAGGGAGCAGTGATCACAAAGAAATCAGATTTAGCATAGAATGGAATAGACCAGTAGGAGAAAATTCTGTTAAAGTGCCAGATTTTCGAAAAGCTTATTTTAATAGCCTAAGAAATTTTTTGGGTCAAATTGATTGGAAAGGCTTGGGTATGGGGTGTGGGCCGGTCTTGGAGCGAGACATGAACCCAGCGATAGGTGACTTAAATGGGGATTTCGATGTGGATTCAATATATAACTTATTTAAGAATATTCTAAACAAAGCACAGGAACGTAGTATACCATACAAATTGAATAGATCGTATACTAATGACCCAAAGTGGATAACAAAGAATTTGAAGAACCTTATAGGTAAAAAGAGAGCTTGGTACAAAAGGATTAAAAATGGGGAGGTCACTTTAGAACAGGAATTCGTACAACTGGTTAGAAATGTTAAAAAAGAGATAAGGAAAGCAAAAAGAAACTATGAAGTTCGCATAGCAGGGCAAGCAAAGACAAATCCTAAAGGGTTTTTTCAGTTATATCGTACTAAGACTAGGGAAAGGATAGGTCCATTAAAAACTGAGACAGGTCAAATAACAGATAGTGATGAAGAGATGAGTAGTATTTTTAATAAATATTTTGTATCTGTATTTACTAAAGAGGAACTTAACAATATGCCTTCAGCCGAACAAGTCTATGTGGGTGGGGACGAGGACAGGTTGACGAGTTTAGCAGTTACCAGGGAGGATGTTCTTAAACAAATAGTAAAACTCAAACCAAACAAATCCCCAGGGCCGGATGAAGTGTTTGCTAGGGTGCTTAAAGAATGCAAAGAGGAGCTTTGTGACCCACTGTCAACCATATTTAATAAATCAATAGAGTCAGGCAGAGTGCCAGAGTTTTGGAAAGTTGCTAATGTGATACCAGTTTTTAAGAAAGGAGATAGATCACTTGCGTCTAACTATCGACCAATTAGCCTAACGTCTATTGTGGGAAAGTTACTCGAATCTATAATAGCAAATAAAATTCGTCTTCATCTTGAAAAACATAAATTAATAATTGAGTCGCAACATGGTTTTATAAATGGCCGTTCATGTTTAACTAATTTGTTATCTTTTTATTCTAGCATTGTTGTGAGAGGTTGTGTTAACCGGAGCTCCTGAGTGTTGTTATATTATCATAGCAATATGGAAGTTGTAGTGAAGGACCTGGTGACTCTAGTGGGAGCCCTGAGGACAGAGTTGGACTCTCTGCGGGAGGAGGTGCGTCAGCTTAAAAAACAACGAGAAGTAACGAAGGAGGAGACCAGCAGTAAAGGGACCTCGTCTTGGAGAGTTGCGAAAGACAGGGGCCTTAAGAAGACTTTGATAAAGCCGCCTTCAAACGCCATAGCAACTTCAAATTCATTTGACGTTTTGGAGGACGAGTGCTGTGGAGAGACTGTGGATCGCGCAAAAGGGAAAGCAACGAAGAGAAAGGAAGCGCAGGCCCCTCAGAAAGTAAAGGAAGTACCTAAGCAAACATTAGTTGTGGGAGATTCCCAGATAAGGTATTTGGATAGAACGTTTTGTGCTAGAGATAGGGGGAACAGGTTAAGGGTTTGCTATCCCGGAGCTGGCATTGGTGATATTATAAACAACATGAATGATATTATGGCTGGTAATGGGAACAATCCCATTATTTGCATTAGCGTGGGAGGAAATGATGTTGGTCGAGTCAGGAGTGAGGAACTGATTCAGAGGTATAAAACAGCCATAGAGTTAGTTAGGAGCAAGGGAGGAATCCCGATCATATGTGGCATTCTTCCAAGAAAGGGAGTGGGAAATGAATGGATATCGAGGGCACTTGGTGTCAATTGCCGGCTGGAAAGATATTGCAAATCAAATGCAATATCTTTCATTGACAACTGGGAACACTTCTATGGAAGAAATGAAATGTATGCTCGTGATGGGGTGCATCTATCGAGAGCTGGGGTTGTTGCTGTTGCGAACTCGCTAGAAGAAGTGGTTAGAGGTGTTTGTTTGGGTTTAAACTGTTAGTAGATAGAGGTATGGGAATTGATTTGGAGGAAGGAGGTAATAAAAGTATGTGTTTGTGGGAGAAAGGAATTGGCAAAACGATCAGGGAAAGAGAAGGTCCGCAAAATAACAATTCACTTAGGGTATATTACACTAACAGTAGAAGTCTAAGAAATAAAATTAACGAATTAAATGCTCTTGTCTGCACAGAAAAAATAGATATTATTGCACTTACCGAAACGTGGATGAATGTAGAAAATAGAGAACTATTAGCTGAATATCAAATATATGGATTTAAACTATTTCACACAGATAGATATATTAGACGAGGAGGTGGAGTAGCCATATATGTTAGGGACAATTTGAAATGTAGTCTCAAAGAGGGAATCAAAACAGAGCCACACACAGAAACTATTTGGATTGAATTAAACGAAAAAGCTAATAATATTATAATAGGAGTAATATATAGGCCACCAAATTTAGACAGAATGGAAGCAAAGCATCTATGGGATGAAATATCTAGAGCATCTAGATCTAACAGTATTTATGTCATGGGTGACTTTAATTTTAGCGGAATAAACTGGTTGAACAAAACAGGGAATAGTGAAGCAGAAGATTTTCTAGAATTAATTGACGATTGCTTTCTTACGCAACACATTAAGGAACCAACACGGGAAAATAATATTTTAGATTTAGTGTTAACTAACAGGGAAACGCAAATTAATGACATCGAAATAGGGAGTGAGCTAGGGAGCAGTGATCACAAAGAAATCAGATTTAGCATAGAATGGAATAGACCAGTAGGAGAAAATTCTGTTAAAGTGCCAGATTTTCGAAAAGCTGATTTTAATAGCCTAAGAAATTTTTTGGGTCAAATTGATTGGAAAGGCTTGGGTATGGGGTGTGGGCCGGTCTTGGAGCGAGACATGAACCCAGCGATAGGTGACTTAAATGGGGATTTCGATGTGGATTCAATATATAACTTATTTAAGAATATTCTAAACAAAGCACAGGAACGTAGTATACCATACAAATTGAATAGATCGTATACTAATGACCCAAAGTGGATAACAAAGAATTTGAAGAACCTTATAGGTAAAAAGAGAGCTTGGTACAAAAGGATTAAAAATGGGGAGGTCACTTTAGAACAGGAATTCGTACAACTGGTTAGAAATGTTAAAAAAGAGATAAGGAAAGCAAAAAGAAACTATGAAGTTCGCATAGCAGGGCAAGCAAAGACAAATCCTAAAGGGTTTTTTCAGTTATATCGTACTAAGACTAGGGAAAGGATAGGTCCATTAAAAACTGAGACAGGTCAAATAACAGATAGTGATGAAGAGATGAGTAGTATTTTTAATAAATATTTTGTATCTGTATTTACTAAAGAGGAACTTAACAATATGCCTTCAGCCGAACAAGTCTATGTGGGTGGGGACGAGGACAGGTTGACGAGTTTAGCAGTTACCAGGGAGGATGTTCTTAAACAAATAGTAAAACTCAAACCAAACAAATCCCCAGGGCCGGATGAAGTGTTTGCTAGGGTGCTTAAAGAATGCAAAGAGGAGCTTTGTGACCCACTGTCAACCATATTTAATAAATCAATAGAGTCAGGCAGAGTGCCAGAGTTTTGGAAAGTTGCTAATGTGATACCAGTTTTTAAGAAAGGAGATAGATCACTTGCGTCTAACTATCGACCAATTAGCCTAACGTCTATTGTGGGAAAGTTACTCGAATCTATAATAGCAAATAAAATTCGTCTTCATCTTGAAAAACATAAATTAATAATTGAGTCGCAACATGGTTTTATAAATGGCCGTTCATGTTTAACAAATTTGTTATCTTTTTATTCTAGCATTGTTGTGAGAGGTTGTGTTAACCGGAGCTCCTGAGTGTTGTTATATTATCATAGCAATATGGAAGTTGTAGTGAAGGACCTGGTGACTCTAGTGGGAGCCCTGAGGACAGAGTTGGACTCTCTGCGGGAGGAGGTGCGTCAGCTTAAAAAACAACGAGAAGTAACGAAGGAGGAGACCAGCAGTAAAGGGACCTCGTCTTGGAGAGTTGCGAAAGACAGGGGCCTTAAGAAGACTTTGATAAAGCCGCCTTCAAACGCCATAGCAACTTCAAATTCATTTGACGTTTTGGAGGACGAGTGCTGTGGAGAGACTGTGGATCGCGCAAAAGGGAAAGCAACGAAGAGAAAGGAAGCGCAGGCCCCTCAGAAAGTAAAGGAAGTACCTAAGCAAACATTAGTTGTGGGAGATTCCCAGATAAGGTATTTGGATAGAACGTTTTGTGCTAGAGATAGGGGGAACAGGTTAAGGGTTTGCTATCCCGGAGCTGGCATTGGTGATATTATAAACAACATGAATGATATTATGGCTGGTAATGGGAACAATCCCATTATTTGCATTAGCGTGGGAGGAAATGATGTTGGTCGAGTCAGGAGTGAGGAACTGATTCAGAGGTATAAAACAGCCATAGAGTTAGTTAGGAGCAAGGGAGGAATCCCGATCATATGTGGCATTCTTCCAAGAAAGGGAGTGGGAAATGAATGGATATCGAGGGCACTTGGTGTCAATTGCCGGCTGGAAAGATATTGCAAATCAAATGCAATATCTTTCATTGACAACTGGGAACACTTCTATGGAAGAAATGAAATGTATGCTCGTGATGGGGTGCATCTATCGAGAGCTGGGGTTGTTGCTGTTGCGAACTCGCTAGAAGAAGTGGTTAGAGGTGTTTGTTTGGGTTTAAACTGTTAGTAGATAGAGGTATGGGAATTGATTTGGAGGAAGGAGGTAATAAAAGTATGTGTTTGTGGGAGAAAGGAATTGGCAAAACGATCAGGGAAAGAGAAGGTCCGCAAAATAACAATTCACTTAGGGTATATTACACTAACAGTAGAAGTCTAAGAAATAAAATTAACGAATTAAATGCTCTTGTCTGCACAGAAAAAATAGATATTATTGCACTTACCGAAACGTGGATGAATGTAGAAAATAGAGAACTATTAGCTGAATATCAAATATATGGATTTAAACTATTTCACACAGATAGATATATTAGACGAGGAGGTGGAGTAGCCATATATGTTAGGGACAATTTGAAATGTAGTCTCAAAGAGGGAATCAAAACAGAGCCACACACAGAAACTATTTGGATTGAATTAAACGAAAAAGCTAATAATATTATAATAGGAGTAATATATAGGCCACCAAATTTAGACAGAATGGAAGCAAAGCATCTATGGGATGAAATATCTAGAGCATCTAGATCTAACAGTATTTATGTCATGGGTGACTTTAATTTTAGCGGAATAAACTGGTTGAACAAAACAGGGAATAGTGAAGCAGAAGATTTTCTAGAATTAATTGACGATTGCTTTCTTACGCAACACATTAAGGAACCAACACGGGAAAATAATATTTTAGATTTAGTGTTAACTAACAGGGAAACGCAAATTAATGACATCGAAATAGGGAGTGAGCTAGGGAGCAGTGATCACAAAGAAATCAGATTTAGCATAGAATGGAATAGACCAGTAGGAGAAAATTCTGTTAAAGTGCCAGATTTTCGAAAAGCTGATTTTAATAGCCTAAGAAATTTTTTGGGTCAAATTGATTGGAAAGGCTTGGGTATGGGGTGTGGGCCGGTCTTGGAGCGAGACATGAACCCAGCGATAGGTGACTTAAATGGGGATTTCGATGTGGATTCAATATATAACTTATTTAAGAATATTCTAAACAAAGCACAGGAACGTAGTATACCATACAAATTGAATAGATCGTATACTAATGACCCAAAGTGGATAACAAAGAATTTGAAGAACCTTATAGGTAAAAAGAGAGCTTGGTACAAAAGGATTAAAAATGGGGAGGTCACTTTAGAACAGGAATTCGTACAACTGGTTAGAAATGTTAAAAAAGAGATAAGGAAAGCAAAAAGAAACTATGAAGTTCGCATAGCAGGGCAAGCAAAGACAAATCCTAAAGGGTTTTTTCAGTTATATCGTACTAAGACTAGGGAAAGGATAGGTCCATTAAAAACTGAGACAGGTCAAATAACAGATAGTGATGAAGAGATGAGTAGTATTTTTAATAAATATTTTGTATCTGTATTTACTAAAGAGGAACTTAACAATATGCCTTCAGCCGAACAAGTCTATGTGGGTGGGGACGAGGACAGGTTGACGAGTTTAGCAGTTACCAGGGAGGATGTTCTTAAACAAATAGTAAAACTCAAACCAAACAAATCCCCAGGGCCGGATGAAGTGTTTGCTAGGGTGCTTAAAGAATGCAAAGAGGAGCTTTGTGACCCACTGTCAACCATATTTAATAAATCAATAGAGTCAGGCAGAGTGCCAGAGTTTTGGAAAGTTGCTAATGTGATACCAGTTTTTAAGAAAGGAGATAGATCACTTGCGTCTAACTATCGACCAATTAGCCTAACGTCTATTGTGGGAAAGTTACTCGAATCTATAATAGCAAATAAAATTCGTCTTCATCTTGAAAAACATAAATTAATAATTGAGTCGCAACATGGTTTTATAAATGGCCGTTCATGTTTAACAAATTTGTTATCTTTTTATTCTAGCATTGTTGTGAGAGGTTGTGTTAACCGGAGCTCCTGAGTGTTGTTATATTATCATAGCAATATGGAAGTTGTAGTGAAGGACCTGGTGACTCTAGTGGGAGCCCTGAGGACAGAGTTGGACTCTGCGGGAGGAGGTGCGTCAGCTTAAAAAACAACGAGAAGTAACGAAGGAGGAGACCAGCAGTAAAGGGACCTCGTCTTGGAGAGTTGCGAAAGACAGGGGCCTTAAGAAGACTTTGATAAAGCCGCCTTCAAACGCCATAGCAACTTCAAATTCATTTGACGTTTTGGAGGACGAGTGCTGTGGAGAGACTGTGGATCGCGCAAAAGGGAAAGCAACGAAGAGAAAGGAAGCACAGGCCCCTCAGAAAGTAAAGGAAGTACCTAAGCAAACATTAGTTGTGGGAGATTCCCAGATAAGGTATTTGGATAGAACGTTTTGTGCTAGAGATAGGGGGAACAGGTTAAGGGTTTGCTATCCCGGAGCTGGCATTGGTGATATTATAAACAACATGAATGATATTATGGCTGGTAATGGGAACAATCCCATTATTTGCATTAGCGTGGGAGGAAATGATGTTGGTCGAGTCAGGAGTGAGGAACTGATTCAGAGGTATAAAACAGCCATAGAGTTAGTTAGGAGCAAGGGAGGAATCCCGATCATATGTGGCATTCTTCCAAGAAAGGGAGTGGGAAATGAATGGATATCGAGGGCACTTGGTGTCAATTGCCGGCTGGAAAGATATTGCAAATCAAATGCAATATTTTTCATAGACAACTGGGAACACTTCTATGGAAGAAATGAAATGTATGCTCGTGATGGGGTGCATCTATCGAGAGCTGGGGTTGTTGCTGTTGCGAACTCGCTAGAAGAAGTGGTTAGAGGTGTTTGTTTGGGTTTAAACTGTTAGTAGATAGAGGTATGGGAATTGATTTGGAGGAAGGAGGTAATAAAAGTATGTGTTTGTGGGAGAAAGGAATTGGCAAAACGATCAGGGAAAGAGAAGGTCCGCAAAATAACAATTCACTTAGGGTATATTACACTAACAGTAGAAGTCTAAGAAATAAAATTAACGAATTAAATGCTCTATTTAATGCTCTATTTATTAAATGCTCTATTTATTTAATAAATTAAATAACGATATAACTGAAAAAACCCTTTAGGAGTTGTCTTTGCTTGCCCTGCTATGCGAACTTCATAGTTTCTTTTTGCTTTCCTTATCTCTTTTTTAACATTTCTAACCAGTTGTACGAATTCCTGTTCTAAAGTGACCTCCCCATTTTTAATCCTTTTGTACCAAGCTCTCTTTTTACCTATAATTTTCTTCAAATTCTTTGTTATCCACTTTGGGTCATTAGTATACGATCTATTCAATTTGTATGGTATACTACGTTCCTGTGCTTTGTTTAGAATATTCTTAAATAAGTTATATATTGAATCCACATCGAAATCCCCATTTAAGTCACCTATCGCTGGGTTCATGTCTCGCTCCAAGACCGGCCCACACCCCATACCCAAGCCTTTCCAATCAATTTGACCCAAAAAATTTCTTAGGCTATTAAAATCAGCTTTTCGAAAATCTGGCACTTTAACAGAATTTTCTCCTACTGGTCTATTCCATTCTATGCTAAATCTGATTTCTTTGTGGTCACTGCTCCCTAGCTCACTCCCTATTTCGATGTCATTAATTTGCGTTTCCCTGTTAGTTAACACTAAATCTAAAATATTATTTTCCCGTGTTGGTTCCTTAATGTGTTGCGTAAGAAAGTAATCGTCAATTAATTCTAGAAAATCTTCTGCTTCACTATTCCCTGTTTTGTTCAACCAGTTTATTCCGCTAAAATTAAAGTCACCCATGACATAAATACTGTTAGATCTAGATGCTCTAGATATTTCATCCCATAGATGCTTTGCTTCCATTCTGTCTAAATTTGGTGGCCTATATATTACTCCTATTATAATATTATTAGCTTTTTCGTTTAATTCAATCCAAATAGTTTCTGTGTGTGGCTCTGTTTTGATTCCCTCTTTGAGACTACATTTCAAATTGTCCCTAACATATATGGCTACTCCACCTCCTCGTCTAATATATCTATCTGTGTGAAATAGTTTAAATCCATATATTTGATATTCAGCTAATAGTTCTCTATTTTCTACATTCATCCACGTTTCGGTAAGTGCAATAATATCTATTTTTTCTGTGCAGACAAGAGCATTTAATTCGTTAATTTTATTTCTTAGACTTCTACTGTTAGTGTAATATACCCTAAGTGAATTGTTATTTTGCGGACCTTCTCTTTCCCTGATCGTTTTGCCAATTCCTTTCTCCCACAAACACATACTTTTATTACCTCCTTCCTCCAAATCAATTCCCATACCTCTATCTACTAACAGTTTAAACCCAAACAAACACCTCTAACCATTTCTTCTAGCGAGTTCGCAACAGCAACAACCCCAGCTCTCGATAGATGCACCCCATCACGAGCATACATTTCATTTCTTCCATAGAAGTGTTCCCAGTTGTCTATGAAAGATATTGCATTTGATTTGCAATATCTTTCCAGCCGGCAATTGACACCAAGTGCCCTCGATATCCATTCATTTCCCACTCCCTTTCTTGGAAGAATGCCACATATGATCGGGATTCCTCCCTTGCTCCTAACTAACTCTATGGCTGTTTTATACCTCTGAATCAGTTCCTCACTCCTGACTCGACCAACATCATTTCCTCCCACGCTAATGCAAATAATGGGATTGTTCCCATTACCAGCCATAATATCATTCATGTTGTTTATAATATCACCAATGCCAGCTCCGGGATAGCAAACCCTTAACCTGTTCCCCCTATCTCTAGCACAAAACGTTCTATCCAAATACCTTATCTGGGAATCTCCCACAACTAATGTTTGCTTAGGTACTTCCTTTACTTTCTGAGGGGCCTGCGCTTCCTTTCTCTTCGTTGCTTTCCCTTTTGCGCGATCCACAGTCTCTCCACAGCACTCGTCCTCCAAAACGTCAAATGAATTTGAAGTTGCTATGGCGTTTGAAGGCGGCTTTATCAAAGTCTTCTTAAGGCCCCTGTCTTTCGCAACTCTCCAAGACGAGGTCCCTTTACTGCTGGTCTCCTCCTTCGTTACTTCTCGTTGTTTTTTAAGCTGACGCACCTCCTCCCGCAGAGAGTCCAGCTCTGTCCTCAGGGCTCCCACTAGAGTCACCAGGTCCTTCACTACAACTTCCATATTGCTATGATAATATAACAACACTCAGGAGCTCCGGTTAACACAACCTCTCACTGTGACTTCACCTGACCGACTGGCTATACCAAAGGAAACAGAGAGTTAGTATAAATGGAATCAAGTCAGAGTGGGAAAATGTTGTAAGTGGAGTGCCTCAAGGCTCTGTCCTGGGACCTCTGTTGTTTATAATATATATAAATGATTTAGATTCAGGTTTGAGTAGCAACATTTGCAAATTTGCCGATGATACGAAAATCGGTAGGGAAATTAATTCGGAGGAGGACTCACTATCACTTCAAGTTGATCTAGATAGGGTTTTGAAATGGTCAAAGGATTGGCAGATGCAGTTTAATGCTGATAAATGTAAAGTTCTGAGGTTAGGTAATGATGATAGAGTTACAAGATAGGAGCTAGATGGTGTTGTGATTGCGAAGTCGGATTGCGAAAGGGATCTGGGAGTTATGATTAGTAAGAATTTAAAACAAAAGGATCAATGCATAAATGTTCGTAATAAGGCAAATCGGACACTTGGATTTATTAATCGCAGCGTTAGTAACAAGACACCTGGTGTGGTTCTCAAGCTATATCTTGCTCTAGTTAGGCCCCATTTAGATTATGCAGTTCAGTTTTGGTCGCCATATTATAGAATGGATATAAATTCACTTGAACGTGTCCAGCGTAGGATGACTAAGTTAATTCCCCAAATTAGAAATCTTTCATATGAAGAAAGATTAACAAAGCTTAAGTTGCATTCACTGGAAAGGCGAAGAGTTAGGGGTGACATGATAGAGGTTTACAAGTGGATGAATGGACATAACCGGGGGGATATTAATAGGGTATTAAAAGTATCAACACAGGACAGAACACGAAACAATGGATATAAATTGGATAAGTTTAGATTTAGGAAAGACTTGGGTAAATACTGGTTCAGTAACAGGGTTGTTGATTTGTGGAACCAATTGCCGCGTAACATTGTGGAGGTGGGGTCCCTCGATTGTTTCAAGCACGGGTTGGACAAGTATATGAGTGGGATTGGGTGGTTATAGAATAGGAGCTGCCTCGTATGGGCCAATAGGCCTTCTGCAGTTACCTTTGTTCTTATGTTCTTATGTTCTTATGTTGAGGCAGTTGATAGTGGTAAGGATTGCGATGTTGTATACCTTGACTTTAGCAAAGCTTTTGATACAGTGCCACATGAAAGACTGATTAAAAAAATAGAGTCTCATGGTATTGGGGGTGCTATATTAAGCTGGATTAGGGCATGGCTATACCAAAGGAAACAGAGAGTTAGTATAAATGGAATCAAGTCAGAGTGGGAAAATGTTGTAAGTGGAGTGCCTCAAGGCTCTGTCCTGGGACCTCTGTTGTTTATAATATATATAAATGATTTAGATTCAGGTTTGAGTAGCAACATTTGCAAATTTGCCGATGATACGAAAATCGGTAGGGAAATTAATTCGGAGGAGGACTCACTATCACTTCAAGTTGATCTAGATAGGGTTTTGAAATGGTCAAAGGATTGGCAGATGCAGTTTAATGCTGATAAATGTAAAGTTCTGAGGTTAGGTAATGATGATAGAGTTACAAGATACGAGCTAGATGGTGTTGTGATTGCGAAGTCGGATTGCGAAAGGGATCTGGGAGTTATGATTAGTAAGAATTTAAAACAAAAGGATCAATGCATAAATGTTCGTAATAAGGCAAATCGGACACTTGGATTTATTAATCGCAGCGTTAGTAACAAGACACCTGGTGTGGTTCTCAAGCTATATCTTGCTCTAGTTAGGCCCCATTTAGATTATGCAGTTCAGTTTTGGTCGCCATATTATAGAATGGATATAAATTCACTTGAACGTGTCCAGCGTAGGATGACTAAGTTAATTCCCCAAATTAGAAATCTTTCATATGAAGAAAGATTAACAAAGCTTAAGTTGCATTCACTGGAAAGGCGAAGAGTTAGGGGTGACATGATAGAGGTTTACAAGTGGATGAATGGACATAACCGGGGGGATATTAATAGGGTATTAAAAGTATCAACACAGGACAGAACACGAAACAATGGATATAAATTGGATAAGTTTAGATTTAGGAAAGACTTGGGTAAATACTGGTTCAGTAACAGGGTTGTTGATTTGTGGAACCAATTGCCGCGTAACATTGTGGAGGTGGGGTCCCTCGATTGTTTCAAGCACGGGTTGGACAAGTATATGAGTGGGATTGGGTGGTTATAGAATAGGAGCTGCCTCGTATGGGCCAATAGGCCTTCTGCAGTTACCTTTGTTCTTATGTAACATAAGAACAAAGGTAACTGCAGAAGGCCTATTGGCCCATTCGAGGCAGCTCCTATTCTATAACCACCCAATCTTACTCATATACTTGTCCAACCCGCGCTTGAAACAATCGAGGGACCCCACCTCCACCACGTTACGCGGCAATTGGTTCCACAAATCAACAACCCTGTTACTGAACCAGTGTTTACCCAAGTCTTTCCTAAATCTAAACTTATCCAATTTATACCCATTATTTCGTGTTCTGTCCTGTGTTGATACTTTTAATACCCTATTAATATCCCCCTTGTTATGTCCATTCACCCACTTGTAAACCTCTATCATGTCGCCCCTAACTCTTCGCCTTTCCAGTGAATGAACATAAGAACATAAGAACAAAGGTAACTGCAGAAGGCCTATTGGCCCATACGAGGCAGCTCCTATTCTATAACCACCCAATCCCACTCATATACTTGTCCAACCCGTGCTTGAAACAATCGAGGGACCCCACCTCCACAATGTTACGCGGCAATTGGTTCCACAAATCAACAACCCTGTTACTGAACCAGTATTTACCCAAGTCTTTCCTAAATCTAAACTTATCCAATTTATACCCATTGTTTCGTGTTCTGTCCTGTGTTGATACTTTTAATACCCTATTAATATCCCCCCGGTTATGTCCATTCATCCACTTGTAAACCTCTATCATGTCACCCTTAACTCTTCGCCTTTCCAGTGAATGCAACTTAAGCTTTGTTAATCTTTCTTCATATGAAAGATTTCTAATTTGGGGAATTAACTTAGTCATCCTACGCTGGACACGTTCAAGTGAATTTATATCCATTCTATAATATGGCGACCAAAACTGAACTGCATAATCTAAATGGGGCCTAACTAGAGCAAGATATAAGAACATAAGAACAAAGGCAACTGCAGAAGGCCTGTTGGCCCATACGAGGCAGCTCCTATTCTATAACCACCCAATCCCACTCATATACTTGTCCAACCCGTGCTTGAAACAATCGAGGGACCCCACCTCCACAATGTTACGCGGCAATTGGTTCCACAAATCAACAACCCTGTTACTGAACCAGTATTTACCCAAGTCTTTCCTAAATCTAAACTTATCCAATTTATACCCATTGTTTCGTGTTCTGTCCTGTGTTGATACTTTTAATACCCTATTAATATCCCCCCGGTTATGTCCATTCATCCACTTGTAAACCTCTATCATGTCACCCCTAACTCTTCGCCTTTCCAGTGAATGCAACTTAAGCTTTGTTAATCTTTCTTCATATGAAAGATTTCTAATTTGGGGAATTAACTTAGTCATCCTACGCTGGACACGTTCAAGTGAATTTATATCCATTCTATAATATGGTGACCAAAACTGAACTGCATAATCTAAATGGGGCCTAACTAGAGCAAGATATAGCTTGAGAACCACACCAGGTGTCTTGTTACTAACGCTGCGATTAATAAATCCAAGTGTCCGATTTGCCTTATTACGAACATTTATGCATTGATCCTTTTGTTTTAAATTCTTACTAATCATAACTCCCAGATCCCTTTCGCAATCCGACTTCGCAATCACAACACCATCTAGCTCGTATCTTGTAACTCTATCATCATTACCTAACCTCAGAACTTTACATTTATCAGCATTAAACTGCATCTGCCAATCCTTTGACCATATCAAAACCCTATCTAGATCAACTTGAAGTGATAGTGAGTCCTCCTCCGAATTAATTTCCCTACCGATTTTCGTATCATCGGCAAATTTGCAAATGTTGCTACTCAAACCTGAATCTAAATCATTTATATATATTATAAACAACAGAGGTCCCAGGACAGAGCCTTGAGGCACTCCACTTACAACATTTTCCCACTCTGACTTGATTCCATTTATACTAACTCTCTGTTTCCTTTGGTATAGCCATGCCCTAATCCAGCTTAATACAGCACCCCCAATACCATGAGACTCTATTTTTTTAATCAGTCTTTCATGTGGCACTGTATCAAAAGCTTTGCTAAAGTCAAGGTATACAACATCGCAATCCTTACCACTATCAACTGCCTCAACAATGCTAGAATAAAAAGATAACAAATTTGTTAAACATGAACGGCCATTTATAAAACCATGTTGCGACTCAATTATTAATTTATGTTTTTCAAGATGAAGACGAATTTTATTTGCTATTATAGATTCGAGTAACTTTCCCACAATAGACGTTAGGCTAATTGGTCGATAGTTAGACGCAAGTGATCTATCTCCTTTCTTAAAAACTGGTATCACATTAGCAACTTTCCAAAACTCTGGCACTCTGCCTGACTCTATTGATTTATTAAATATGGTTGACAGTGGGTCACAAAGCTCCTCTTTGCATTCTTTAAGCACCCTAGCAAACACTTCATCCGGCCCTGGGGATTTGTTTGGTTTGAGTTTTACTATTTGTTTAAGAACATCCTCCCTGGTAACTGCTAAACTCGTCAACCTGTCCTCGTCCCCACCCACATAGACTTGTTCGGCTGAAGGCATATTGTTAAGTTCCTCTTTAGTAAATACAGATACAAAATATTTATTAAAAATACTACTCATCTCTTCATCACTATCTGTTATTTGACCTGTCTCAGTTTTTAATGGACCTATCCTTTCCCTAGTCTTAGTACGATATAACTGAAAAAACCCTTTAGGATTTGTCTTTGCTTGCCCTGCTATGCGAACTTCATAGTTTCTTTTTGCTTTCCTTATCTCTTTTTTAACATTTCTAACCAGTTGTACGAATTCCTGTTCTAAAGTGACCTCCCCATTTTTAATCCTTTTGTACCAAGCTCTCTTTTTACCTATAATTTTCTTCAAATTCTTTGTTATCCACTTTGGGTCATTAGTATACGATCTATTCAATTTGTATGGTATACTACGTTCCTGTGCTTTGTTTAGAATATTCTTAAATAAGTTATATATTGAATCCACATCGAAATCCCCATTTAAGTCACCTATCGCTGGGTTCATGTCTCGCTCCAAGACCGGCCCACACCCCATACCCAAGCCTTTCCAATCAATTTGACCCAAAAAATTTCTTAGGCTATTAAAATCAGCTTTTCGAAAATCTGGCACTTTAACAGAATTTTCTCCTACTGGTCTATTCCATTCTATGCTAAATCTGATTTCTTTGTGGTCACTGCTCCCTAGCTCACTCCCTATTTCGATGTCATTAATTTGCGTTTCCCTGTTAGTTAACACTAAATCTAAAATATTATTTTCCCGTGTTGGTTCCTTAATGTGTTGCGTAAGAAAGTAATCGTCAATTAATTCTAGAAAATCTTCTGCTTCACTATTCCCTGTTTTGTTCAACCAGTTTATTCCGCTAAAATTAAAGTCACCCATGACATAAATACTGTTAGATCTAGATGCTCTAGATATTTCATCCCATAGATGCTTTGCTTCCATTCTGTCTAAATTTGGTGGCCTATATATTACTCCTATTATAATATTATTAGCTTTTTCGTTTAATTCAATCCAAATAGTTTCTGTGTGTGGCTCTGTTTTGATTCCCTCTTTGAGACTACATTTCAAATTGTCCCTAACATATATGGCTACTCCACCTCCTCGTCTAATATATCTATCTGTGTGAAATAGTTTAAATCCATATATTTGATATTCAGCTAATAGTTCTCTATTTTCTACATTCATCCACGTTTCGGTAAGTGCAATAATATCTATTTTTTCTGTGCAGACAAGAGCATTTAATTCGTTAATTTTATTTCTTAGACTTCTACTGTTAGTGTAATATACCCTAAGTGAATTGTTATTTTGCGGACCTTCTCTTTCCCTGATCGTTTTGCCAATTCCTTTCTCCCACAAACACATACTTTTATTACCTCCTTCCTCCAAATCAATTCCCATACCTCTATCTACTAACAGTTTAAACCCAAACAAACACCTCTAACCACTTCTTCTAGCGAGTTCGCAACAGCAACAACCCCAGCTCTCGATAGATGCACCCCATCACGAGCATACATTTCATTTCTTCCATAGAAGTGTTCCCAGTTGTCTATGAAAGATATTGCATTTGATTTGCAATATCTTTCCAGCCGGCAATTGACACCAAGTGCCCTCGATATCCATTCATTTCCCACTCCCTTTCTTGGAAGAATGCCACATATGATCGGGATTCCTCCCTTGCTCCTAACTAACTCTATGGCTGTTTTATACCTCTGAATCAGTTCCTCACTCCTGACTCGACCAACATCATTTCCTCCCACGCTAATGCAAATAATGGGATTGTTCCCATTACCAGCCATAATATCATTCATGTTGTTTATAATATCACCAATGCCAGCTCCGGGATAGCAAACCCTTAACCTGTTCCCCCTATCTCTAGCACAAAACGTTCTATCCAAATACCTTATCTGGGAATCTCCCACAACTAATGTTTGCTTAGGTACTTCCTTTACTTTCTGAGGGGCCTGCGCTTCCTTTCTCTTCGTTGCTTTCCCTTTTGCGCGATCCACAGTCTCTCCACAGCACTCGTCCTCCAAAACGTCAAATGAATTTGAAGTTGCTATGGCGTTTGAAGGCGGCTTTATCAAAGTCTTCTTAAGGCCCCTGTCTTTCGCAACTCTCCAAGACGAGGTCCCTTTACTGCTGGTCTCCTCCTTCGTTACTTCTCGTTGTTTTTTAAGCTGACGCACCTCCTCCCGCAGAGAGTCCAGCTCTGTCCTCAGGGCTCCCACTAGAGTCACCAGGTCCTTCACTACAACTTCCATATTGCTATGATAATATAACAACACTCAGGAGCTCCGGTTAACACAACCTCTCACTGTGACTTCACCTGACCGACTGGCTATACCAAAGGAAACAGAGAGTTAGTATAAATGGAATCAAGTCAGAGTGGGAAAATGTTGTAAGTGGAGTGCCTCAAGGCTCTGTCCTGGGACCTCTGTTGTTTATAATATATATAAATGATTTAGATTCAGGTTTGAGTAGCAACATTTGCAAATTTGCCGATGATACGAAAATCGGTAGGGAAATTAATTCGGAGGAGGACTCACTATCACTTCAAGTTGATCTAGATAGGGTTTTGAAATGGTCAAAGGATTGGCAGATGCAGTTTAATGCTGATAAATGTAAAGTTCTGAGGTTAGGTAATGATGATAGAGTTACAAGATACGAGCTAGATGGTGTTGTGATTGCGAAGTCGGATTGCGAAAGGGATCTGGGAGTTATGATTAGTAAGAATTTAAAACAAAAGGATCAATGCATAAATGTTCGTAATAAGGCAAATCGGACACTTGGATTTATTAATCGCAGCGTTAGTAACAAGACACCTGGTGTGGTTCTCAAGCTATATCTTGCTCTAGTTAGGCCCCATTTAGATTATGCAGTTCAGTTTTGGTCGCCATATTATAGAATGGATATAAATTCACTTGAACGTGTCCAGCGTAGGATGACTAAGTTAATTCCCCAAATTAGAAATCTTTCATATGAAGAAAGATTAACAAAGCTTAAGTTGCATTCACTGGAAAGGCGAAGAGTTAGGGGTGACATGATAGAGGTTTACAAGTGGATGAATGGACATAACCGGGGGGATATTAATAGGGTATTAAAAGTATCAACACAGGACAGAACACGAAACAATGGATATAAATTGGATAAGTTTAGATTTAGGAAAGACTTGGGTAAATACTGGTTCAGTAACAGGGTTGTTGATTTGTGGAACCAATTGCCGCGTAACATTGTGGAGGTGGGGTCCCTCGATTGTTTCAAGCACGGGTTGGACAAGTATATGAGTGGGATTGGGTGGTTATAGAATAGGAGCTGCCTCGTATGGGCCAATAGGCCTTCTGCAGTTACCTTTGTTCTTATGTTCTTATGTAACATAAGAACATAAGAACAAAGGTAACTGCAGAAGGCCTATTGGCCCATTCGAGGCAGCTCCTATTCTATAACCACCCAATCTTACTCATATACTTGTCCAACCCGCGCTTGAAACAATCGAGGGACCCCACCTCCACCACGTTACGCGGCAATTGGTTCCACAAATCAACAACCCTGTTACTGAACCAGTATTTACCCAAGTCTTTCCTAAATCTAAACTTATCCAATTTATACTCATTATTTCGTGTTCTGTCCTGTGTTGATACTTTTAATACCCTATTAATATCCCCCTTGTTATGTCCATTCACCCACTTGTAACCTCTATCATGTCGCCCCTAACTCTTCGCCTTTCCAGTGAATGAACATAAGAACATAAGAACAAAGGTAACTGCAGAAGGCCTATTGGCCCATACGAGGCAGCTCCTATTCTATAACCACCCAATCCCACTCATATACTTGTCCAACCCGTGCTTGAAACAATCGAGGGACCCCACCTCCACAATGTTACGCGGCAATTGGTTCCACAAATCAACAACCCTGTTACTGAACCAGTATTTACCCAAGTCTTTCCTAAATCTAAACTTATCCAATTTATACCCATTGTTTCGTGTTCTGTCCTGTGTTGATACTTTTAATACCCTATTAATATCCCCCCGGTTATGTCCATTCATCCACTTGTAAACCTCTATCATGTCACCCCTAACTCTTCGCCTTTCCAGTGAATGCAACTTAAGCTTTGTTAATCTTTCTTCATATGAAAGATTTCTAATTTGGGGAATTAACTTAGTCATCCTACGCTGGACACGTTCAAGTGAATTTATATCCATTCTATAATATGGCGACCAAAACTGAACTGCATAATCTAAATGGGGCCTAACTAGAGCAAGATAAAGAACATAAGAACATAAGAACAAAGGCAACTGCAGAAGGCCTGTTGGCCCATACGAGGCAGCTCCTATTCTATAACCACCCAATCCCACTCATATACTTGTCCAACCCGTGCTTGAAACAATCGAGGGACCCCACCTCCACAATGTTACGCGGCAATTGGTTCCACAAATCAACATCCCTGTTACTGAACCAGTATTTACCCAAGTCTTTCCTAAATCTAAACTTATCCAATTTATACTCATTGTTTCGTGTTCTGTCCTGTGTTGATACTTTTAATACCCTATTAATATCCCCCCGGTTATGTCCATTCATCCACTTGTAAACCTCTATCATGTCACCCCTAACTCTTCGCCTTTCCAGTGAATGCAACTTAAGCTTTGTTAATCTTTCTTCATATGAAAGAATTCTAATTTGGGGAATTAACTTAGTCATCCTACGCTGGACACGTTCAAGTGAATTTATATCCATTCTATAATATGGTGACCAAAACTGAACTGCATAATCTAAATGGGGCCTAACTAGAGCAAGATATAGCTTGAGAACCACACCAGGTGTCTTGTTACTAACGCTGCGATTAATAAATCCAAGTGTCCGATTTGCCTTATTACGAACATTTATGCATTGATCCTTTTGTTTTAAATTCTTACTAATCATAACTCCCAGATCCCTTTCGCAATCCGACTTCGCAATCACAACACCATCTAGCTCGTATCTTGTAACTCTATCATCATTACCTAACCTCAGAACTTTACATTTATCAGCATTAAACTGCATCTGCCAATCCTTTGACCATTTCAAAACCCTATCTAGATCAACTTGAAGTGATAGTGAGTCCTCCTCCGAATTAATTTCCCTACCGATTTTCGTATCATCGGCAAATTTGCAAATGTTGCTACTCAAACCTGAATCTAAATCATTTATATATATTATAAACAACAGAGGTCCCAGGACAGAGCCTTGAGGCACTCCACTTACAACATTTTCCCACTCTGACTTGATTCCATTTATACTAACTCTCTGTTTCCTTTGGTATAGCCATGCCCTAATCCAGCTTAATATAGCACCCCCAATACCATGAGACTCTATCTTTTTAATCAGTCTTTCATGTGGCACTGTATCAAAAGCTTTGCTAAAGTCAAGGTATACAACATCGCAATCCTTACCACTATCAACTGCCTCAACAATGCTAGAATAAAAAGATAACAAATTTGTTAAACATGAACGGCCATTTATAAAACCATGTTGCGACTCAATTATTAATTTATGTTTTTCAAGATGAAGACGAATTTTATTTGCTATTATAGATTCGAGTAACTTTCCCACAATAGACGTTAGGCTAATTGGTCGATAGTTAGACGCAAGTGATCTATCTCCTTTCTTAAAAACTGGTATCACATTAGCAACTTTCCAAAACTCTGGCACTCTGCCTGTCTCTATTGATTTATTAAATATGGTAGACAGTGGGTCACAAAGCTCCTCTTTGCATTCTTTAAGCACCCTGGCAAACACTTCATCCGGCCCTGGGGATTTGTTTGGTTTGAGTTTTACTATTTGTTTAAGAACATCCTCCCTGGTAACTGCTAAACTCGTCAACCTGTCCTCGTCCCCACCCACATAGACTTGTTCGGCTGAAGGCATATTGTTAAGTTCCTCTTTAGTAAATACAGATACAAAATATTTATTAAAAATACTACTCATCTCTTCATCACTATCTGTTATTTGACCTGTCTCAGTTTTTAATGGACCTATCCTTTCCCTAGTCTTGGTACGATATAACTGAAAAAACCCTTTAGGATTTGTCTTTGCTTGCCCTGCTATGCGAACTTCATAGTTTCTTTTTGCTTTCCTTATCTCTTTTTTAACATTTCTAACCAGTTGTACGAATTCCTGTTCTAAAGTGACCTCCCCATTTTTAATCCTTTTGTACCAAGCTCTCTTTTTACCTATAAGGTTCTTCAAATTCTTTGTTATCCACTTTGGGTCATTAGTATTCGATCTATTCAATTTGTATGGTATACTACGTTCCTGTGCTTTGTTTAGAATATTCTTAAATAAGTTATATATTGAATCCACATCGAAATCCCCATTTAAGTCACCTATCGCTGGGTTCATGTCTCGCTCCAAGACCGGCCCCAACCCCATACCCAAGACTTTCCAATCAATTTGACCCAAAAAATTTCTTAGGCTATTAAAATCAGCTTTTCGAAAATCTGGCACTTTAACAGAATTTTCTCCTACTGGTCTATTCCATTCTATGCTAAATCTGATTTCTTTGTGATCACTGCTCCCTAGCTCACTCCCTATTTCGATGTCATTAATTTGCGTTTCCCTGTTAGTTAACACTAAATCTAAAATATTATTTTCCCGTGTTGGTTCTTTAATGTGTTGCGTAAGAAAGCAATCGTCAATTAATTCTAGAAAATCTTCTGCTTCACTATTCCCTGTTTTGTTCAACCAGTTTATTCCGCTAAAATTAAAGTCACCCATGACATAAATACTGTTAGATCTAGATGCTCTAGATATTTCATCCCATAGATGCTTTGCTTCCATTCTGTCTAAATTTGGTGGCCTATATATTACTCCTATTATAATATTATTAGCTTTTTCGTTTAATTCAATCCAAATAGTTTCTGTGTGTGGCTCTGTTTTGATTCCCTCTTTGAGACTACATTTCAAATTGTCCCTAACATATATGGCTACTCCACCTCCTCGTCTAATATATCTATCTGTGTGAAATAGTTTAAATCCATATATTTGATATTCAGCTAATAGTTCTCTATTTTCTACATTCATCCACGTTTCGGTAAGTGCAATAATATCTATTCTTTCTGTGCAGACAAGAGCATTTAATTCGTTAATTTTATTTCTTAGACTTCTACTGTTAGTGTAATATACCCTAAGTGAATTGAATATAGCTTGAGAACCACACTAGGTGTCTTGTTACTAACGCTGCGATTAATAAATCCAAGTGTCCGATTTGCCTTATTACGAACATTTATGCATTGATCCTTTTGTTTTAAATTCTTACTAATCATAACTCCCAGATCCCTTTCGCAATCCGACTTCGCAATCACAACACCATCTAGCTCGTATCTTGTAACTCTATCATCATTACCTAACCTCAGAACTTTACATTTATCAGCATTAAACTGCATCTGCCAATCCTTTGACCATTTCAAAACCCTATCTAGATCAACTTGAAGTGATAGTGAGTCCTCCTCCGAATTAATTTCCCTACCGATTTTCGTATCATCGGCAAATTTGCAAATGTTGCTACTCAAACCTGAATCTAAATCATTTATATATATTATAAACAACAGAGGTCCCAGGACAGAGCCTTGAGGCACTCCACTTACAACATTTTCCCACTCTGACTTGATTCCATTTATACTAACTCTCTGTTTCCTTTGGTAAAGCCATGCCCTAATCCAGCTTAATATAGCACCCCCAATACCATGAGACTCTATCTTTTTAATCAGTCTTTCATGTGGCACTGTATCAAAAGCTTTGCTAAAGTCAAGGTATACAACATCGCAATCCTTACCACTATCAACTGCCTCAACAATGCTAGAATAAAAAGATAACAAATTTGTTAAACATGAACGGCCATTTATAAAACCATGTTGCGACTCAATTATTAATTTATGTTTTTCAAGATGAAGACGAATTTTATTTGCTATTATAGATTCGAGTAACTTTCCCACAATAGACGTTAGGCTAATTGGTCGATAGTTAGACGCAAGTGATCTATCTCCTTTCTTAAAAACTGGTATCACATTAGCAACTTTCCAAAACTCTGGCACTCTGCCTGACTCTATTGATTTATTAAATATGGTTGACAGTGGGTCACAAAGCTCCTCTTTGCATTCTTTAAGCACCCTGGCAAACACTTCATCCGGCCCTGGGGATTTGTTTGGTTTGAGTTTTACTATTTGTTTAAGAACATCCTCCCTGGTAACTGCTAAACTCGTCAACCTGTCCTCGTCCCCACCCACATAGACTTGTTCGGCTGAAGGCATATTGTTAAGTTCCTCTTTAGTAAATACAGATACAAAATATTTATTAAAAATACTACTCATCTCTTCATCACTATCTGTTATTTGACCTGTCTCAGTTTTTAATGGACCTATCCTTTCCCTAGTCTTAGTACGATATAACTGAAAAAACCCTTTAGGATTTGTCTTTGCTTGCCCTGCTATGCGAACTTCATAGTTTCTTTTTGCTTTCCTTATCTCTTTTTTAACATTTCTAACCAGTTGTATGAATTCCTGTTCTAAAGTGACCTCCCCATTTTTAATCCTTTTGTACCAAGCTCTCTTTTTACCTATAAGGTTCTTCAAATTCTTTGTTATCCACTTTGGGTCATTAGTATTCGATCTATTCAATTTGTATGGTATACTACGTTTCTGTGCTTTGTTTAGAATATTCTTAAATAAGTTATATAAGTTATATATACAACTTAAGCTTTGTTAATCTTTCTTCATATGAAAGATTTCTAATTTGGGGAATTAACTTAGTCATCCTACGCTGGACACGTTCAAGTGAATTTATATCCATTCTATAATATGGCGACCAAAACTGAACTGCATAATCTAAATGGGGCCTAACTAGAGCAAGATATAGCTTGAGAACCACACCAGGTGTCTTGTTACTAACGCTGCGATTAATAAATCCAAGTGTCCGATTTGCCTTATTACGAACATTTATGCATTGATCCTTTTGTTTTAAATTCTTACTAATCATAACTCCCAGATCCCTTTCGCAATCCGACTTCGCAATCACAACACCATCTAGCTCGTATCTTGTAACTCTATCATCATTACCTAACCTCAGAACTTTACATTTATCAGCATTAAACTGCATCTGCCAATCCTTTGACCATTTCAAAACCCTATCTAGATCAACTTGAAGTGATAGTGAGTCCTCCTCCGAATTAATTTCCCTACCGATTTTCGTATCATCGGCAAATTTGCAAATGTTGCTACTCAAACCTGAATCTAAATCATTTATATATATTATAAACAACAGAGGTCCCAGGACAGAGCCTTGAGGCACTCCGCTTACAACATTTTCCCACTCTGACTTGATTCCATTTATACTAACTCTCTGTTTCCTTTGGTATAGCCATGCCCTAATCCAGCTTAATATAGCACCCCCAATACCATGAGACTCTATCTTTTTAATCAGTCTTTCATGTGGCACTGTATCAAAAGCTTTGCTAAAGTCAAGGTATACAACATCGCAATCCTTACCACTATCAACTGCCTCAACAATGCTAGAATAAAAAGATAACAAATTTGTTAAACATGAACGGCCATTTATAAAACCATGTTGAGACTCAATTATTAATTTATGTTTTTCAAGATGAAGACGAATTTTATTTGCTATTATAGATTCGAGTAACTTTCCCACAATAGACGTTAGGCTAATTGGTCGATAGTTAGACGCAAGTGATCTATCTCCTTTCTTAAAAACTGGTATCACATTAGCAACTTTCCAAAACTCTGGCACTCTGCCTGACTCTATTGATTTATTAAATATGGTTGACAGTGGGTCACAAAGCTCCTCTTTGCATTCTTTAAGCACCCTAGCAAACACTTCATCCGGCCCTGGGGATTTGTTTGGTTTGAGTTTTACTATTTGTTTAAGAACATCCTCCCTGGTAACTGCTAAACTCGTCAACCTGTCCTCGTCCCCACCCACATAGACTTGTTCGGCTGAAGGCATATTGTTAAGTTCCTCTTTAGTAAATACAGATACAAAATATTTATTAAAAATACTACTCATCTCTTCATCACTATCTGTTATTTGACCTGTCTCAGTTTTTAATGGACCTATCCTTTCCCTAGTCTTAGTACGATATAACTGAAAAAACCCTTTAGGATTTGTCTTTGCTTGCCCTGCTATGCGAACTTCATAGTTTCTTTTTGCTTTCCTTATCTCTTTTTTAACATTTCTAACCAGTTGTACGAATTCCTGTTCTAAAGTGACCTCCCCATTTTTAATCCTTTTGTACCAAGCTCTCTTTTTACCTATAAGGTTCTTCAAATTCTTTGTTATCCACTTTGGGTCATTAGTATTCGATCTATTCAATTTGTATGGTATACTACGTTCCTGTGCTTTGTTTAGAATATTCTTAAATAAGTTATATATTGAATCCACATCGAAATCCCCATTTAAGTCACCTATCGCTGGGTTCATGTCTCGCTCCAAGACCGGCCCACACCCCATACCCAAGACTTTCCAATCAATTTGACCCAAAAAATTTCTTAGGCTATTAAAATCAGCTTTTCGAAAATCTGGCACTTTAACAGAATTTTCTCCTACTGGTCTATTCCATTCTATGCTAAATCTGATTTCTTTGTGATCACTGTTCCCTAGCTCACTCCCTATTTCGATGTCATTAATTTGCGTTTCCCTGTTAGTTAACACTAAATCTAAAATATTATTTTCCCGTGTTGGTTCCTTAATGTGTTGCGTAAGAAACACATTAAGAAAAACTCCTTCACTTTGTTCCCCCCTCCCCGAGGTCCTCCTCCTTCCCCCTCCCCCCTCTTCCTCCTTCCTCCTAGACCTCATCCTCCTTCCTCCTAGCCCTACTCCTTCTCTTTCCTCCTCGTTCTGTTCCTTACTCCTCGCCTTCCTCCTCCTCCTTCCTCCTCGCCCTCCTCCTCGCCCTCCTCCTCCTCCTTCCTCCTCGCCCTCCTCTTCCTTCCTCCTCGCCCTCCTCCTTAAGATCCTTAAGAGACCTTCTTGCACTCTCACCCCATGGGCCTAGGGTCTCAGACCCTATTGGAACGAAGTTGTACCGTTGATCTAATTGCCTGTACTTGACTGACTTTTGTTTTTCTCTGTGTGTTCCTGCGGCTCCTGCTATGCCGGCAGAGAGGGTGATGTATGTCGTTGCCAGGGTGGATACGCATGTATAGTCCCATGCTAACTGCCTGCCACCCTTCCACGGACGCAGTGTGATTCCGTCTGGTCGGCCGGCAAAGCTAACAGAGTCACGGTTCAGTAGGTGTAGGTTGCGTGGCTCTCTCCCCGCTGGACACTGAGCAGAGGCAAGGCTTCTTTTATTGATGTCGTTGACTTCGTCGTGTCTAGTGTGCCAACCACCCGATTTTCCACAGTGCAGGCCATGCAATCCATATTCGTCAGCATCTGCCTCGCCGCAAATACACCTGTGAACAGTGTGGATAGGGGCAGCGAGGCGGAGAGCGACTGCAATACGGAGCTCCTGCGGATCAAGACGTGTGCCTGTCGCAGACATGGGGACTGGCAAAAGGAAGTCCCCTGCATGGGGAGCCTGCACAGCTGTGAGGCGTGCACGATCACTGGTGGTTGTTGCTGCCTCCAGCAAAGTTGTGGCTTCTTTGTCTACAATGGCTGGTCTGAGTGCTGGGTCTGCCATGACACCCCATTTCGTGTCGCATTCCGTGTAGTGGGGGTCCTAATATATATATATATATATATATATATATATATATATATATATATATATATATATATATATATATATATATATATATATATATATATATATATTATATATATATACATATATACATATATATATATATATATATATATATATATATTTATATATATTTACATATACATATATTTATATATATATTTTTAAGATGAATAGGAAACCAGGGATATACTGAACATCTTGTTTCAAATTCTTTACTTTAAAATGCATAACGTTTCGATTACTTCTCGTATTCATCATCAGATCTAAAAGAAAAAAACAGAATGATCTGTTGATGAATACGAGAAGCATTCGAAACGTTATGCATTTTAAAGTAAAGAATTTGAAACAAGATGTTCAGTATATCCCTGGTTTTCCTATTCATCTTAAAAATATATATATAAATATGTGTATATGTAAATATATATAAATATATATATATATATATATATATATATATATATGTATGTATATATATATATATATATATATATATATATATATATATATATATATATATATATATATATATATATATATATATATATATATATTAGGACCCCCACTACACGGAATGCCACACGAAATGGTAGTGTGGTGGGTTGTGTTGTTGTGTGGTGGGGTGTGTTGTAGTGTGGTGGGGTTGTGTGGTAGTGTGGTGGGGTGCGTGGTAGTGTGGTGGGGTTATCTTGGGGTTATCTTGAGATGATTTCGGGGCTTTTTTTAAGTGTCCCCGCGGCCCGGTCCTTGACCAGGCCTCCACGCCCAAGAAGCAGCCCGTGACAGCTGACTAACACCCAGGTTCCTATTTTACTGCTAGGTAACAGTAGGGGTTGTGTAGTATTGTGGTGGCGTTGTGTAGTGTTGTGGTGGGGTTGTGTGGTAGTGGGGTGTGTGGTAGTGTGGTGGGGTGTGTGGTAGAGTGGTGGGGTGTGTGGTAGTGTGGTGGGGTGTGTGGTAGTCTGGTGGGGTGTGTGGTAGTGTGGTGGGGTTGTGCAGTATTGTGGTGGGGTGTGTGGTAGTGTTGTGGGGTTGTGTGGTAGTGTGGTGGGATGTGTGGTAGTGTGGTAGGGGGTGTGGTAGTGTGGTGCGGTTGGGTGGTAGTGTGGTGGGGGGTGTTGTATTGTGGTATGTGTGGTAGTGTGGTAGGGTGTGTGGTGTTGTGGTGGGGTGTATGTTGTGTTCTGGGGTGTGTTGTAATGTTGTGGGGTACGTCGTAGTGTGGTGAGGTGTGTGGTAGTGTGGTGGGGTGTGTGGTAGTTTGGAGGGGTGTGTGGTAGTGTGGTGAGGTGTGTGGTAGTCTGGTGGGGTGGGTGGTAGTTTGGTGGGATTGTGCAGTATTGTGGTGGAGTGTGTGGTGGGGTGTGTTGTAGTGTGGTGGGGATGTGTGGTAGTGTTGTGGGGTTGTGTGGTAGTGTGGTGGGATGTGTGGTAGTGTGGTGGGGTTGTGTGGTAGTGTGGGGGGATGTGTGGTAGTGTGGTGGGGGGTGTGGTAGTGTGGTGGGGTTGTGTGGTAGTGTGGTGGGGTGTGGTGGGGACCAGGAGCTACATCTCGACTCTCTTCGGAGGATAGGGTGAAGTAGGTGGTTCTAGTTCCCTCCCCATTCCCCTTTAGTTAGCTATGTTATTTGGCTATATTTTCTAGCCTGAGGATTTTATATGTCGTGAGCAAGTCTCGCCCATGTCACGGTAAAGCACCAGTGTGCTAGACAGTACTATCAAGAGTACTTGTAAAATTCATGTTGATTATTGGTGTGTACAGGCACCAGGAACCAGTGATAAATTTACTGTGTTGTGTATATCTTTCTATAGATTTTGATATGAACATATAGTGGTGAATTATATATAATATTATGCCAGTATTTGGAGGTTAGGCTATGTGCCCAGAAACTATTTATTTTCCATGTATTGATGATTGATTTATATACCATATATATGTCTATGTTCATTCAGTGAATAATCATTTGTGAGTACAGTGAATTATTGCGTTATCGCCCACGAGAGAAAGTACTGAAAACTCCAGTGTTAATATTTCATAATATATGGTTGAGTGAAGAACAATGTAAAGCCATTACAGTGAATCATTATAGCATTGATTGTAGAAAAGACTGTTTGAGCCTGAGTACAGTGTAACCAAGTGATACGTGTTGTAGTAGCCAATATCGTGTGTGCGAGTTCATAGTAATATTGGAGAATTTAATGAAACAGCGCGCGTGACTCTAGAAAACAAGCAAAGAGCTTCCGCGCGGAAAGGCCACGCGATCAGCTGGTTTTTGACACTTGATAAGGGGGGGGGGGAGATGTTGCCCCCTGATGATCGCATAATATCCGTGGGAATTACCAGCCGCGTCAGGATCAGTTGATTTATTTGTTATTGTTTGGCCTTGTGACATCTTTCATACATTTTAAGTAAAATACAAAATTATCTTTGTTTTTTTATCATCCCCTCCATTGATCTTGTGGCTATACTACACCTGTAAGCATAGAGTGATAACAATAAGTACCTGCCTGATTCCTGATCTTTGAGTGTGACCTTGCCAAGGCTACCACTGAATACACCAGTCCACTGATGGTGTTACTGGCCACCTTAAACACCAGTTGGCGATCTTGTGGATAACCGTAGAGCCCTATTGTTGGGGAGGGCACACGACAGTCGATGTGCACGAGTCGTGTTCTCACTCTTTCTTAATTAGAGGTCGTTAAGATTGACTGGGAGACTCTCCTGGCGTGCAGTGGCGCCGTGAGGATCGAGGGAAGACCCGCAGGGCTACGGTGAGTTACCTTGAGCATAACTATTGCTCACCCCAGAGTAAGGGTAGAGAATAATAGAGAGGTGAAACCCCAACAATATATATATATATATATATATATATATATAAATATATATATATATATATATATATATATATATATATATATATATATATATATATATATATATATATATTAAGATTAATAGGAAAACCAGGGATATACTGAACATCTTGTATCAGAATATTTACTTTAAAAACATAACGTTTCGAATACTTCTCATATTCATCATCAGATCTAAAAGAAAAAAACAGAAATCACAATCAAATAGCTGGTAAACAAAGAACTCATACTGAATATAATTGCCTATCAAAGAAAGGAAAATGCTTAAAAACAAAACACTTAAGCGCACTTAAAGTGATCAATACAAATAAAACTTATTAACTGTCACATATATTAAAACTAATTTAAAATCCATTAAACTACAAGATGAAATTTATAACTACTTAAACAAACCATTCTATTAAACTTACGTGAAGTGATCAGAAGTGAAACTTGATACCTAACACATAGATACTAAACACTATAACAAATATTTATATAATGACTACAAATCTACAAAAAATGTATGTAAAATACAAACAGAATAAACGACAATTATAAAGTACTAACCAAAATCTTATAAAAAACTCAAATATTAAATAAAATTAAATACCAAAAAATGTATTATATATCATAAATAAAAGATTATATTAATGTACAATGTTAAGACTTGAAATAAGTAAGAAAGGGCAAAGACATGGTAAACTAAACAAAATTAAACTACCAAAATAAACTAAAAATCAAATTACAGGGCCTACTGTGCACTATACAGTGTACAATTGAACAGCTGAAAGGTTGCTATTTAACAGAGGCCGCAGCTCCTTTATATATAAGGATTCCATTACTCTCAAATCTGACTGGCCATTCATACAAGTGTCCAGAATTTTAAAATCAGATTCCAGCAGAGAATGATCAAACTCATAACAATGGTTTCTAATCTCCGAAAATGCTGGTTTAGACAATGGTAATCCAGTCCTAAAAGGTAATCCCCGGTGCTCAAGTATCCTAATCTTAAAGTTCCGAATGGAACTCCCGACATATCCAGCATTACAACTGGAACAATTATACATATATACGACATTTGAGCACAAGGGGGTAGGCACTTTATCTTTAAATTTAAAATAAGAGCCTATGGTATTTGTGTTGACAAAAATAAATCTAAAGTCTACTTGAGGATAACACTGCTGCAACAGTCTCCTCAAACGACTCCTTACAGAAAAGCTAATACTGCCATAAAATGGTAATTTAATATATTTAAGATCCCTTTCCACTGTAGTAATCCTACACGATGGGTGAAACTTCTTATATAAGAAATTCCTTATAAAAGTATAAACCATATGCACAGGATAACCATTATTTGAAAAAAAATTCACAAGAAAATTAATTTCCTGATCAAAGTTATTCCAATTAGAACATAAAACAAAGGCCCTATTCAGTAGTGTTAATAGCATTTTTCTTAAAAATATCAGGAACAAAGGAATTAAAATTTAAAAATAAACCAGTAAAGGTTGGTTTCCTAAAAACATTAGTGTTGAACCCATTGAGGTTATTCACTTTTACATCAAGAAACGACAATGAATTATCAACTTCACACTCTGCAGTAAAACGTATATTACTATGTTGTGCATTAAGATACTCTCTAAATTTCTCAATATGACATTGGTCCCTAAACAACAAAAAAGTGTCATCTACATATCTCCTGTACAAGACTGGTTTAAAGGCCGAAGGACAATTATCAAGCCAATTTATTTTGTGAAAACTCAAAAAAGCATTAGCCAGTGCAGGACCTAAAGGAGACCCCATTGCTACTCCATCAATTTGTTTATAATAAATATTATTAAACATAAAGATGGAGTCTTTAACTGCTATTTCTAACAGCCGTTTGAATATTTTACTACAAAACCCAGACACTAAGTTAGTGTCAGCAAATAATTGACTTACACAGATATCAATGGTTTCCAACAGAGGAATATTAGTAAAAAGTGATTCAACATCGAAACTGGCCATTATAGTTGGGAACTCAAAATTTAAAGAGGAAAGTTCTTTTACAAAATCCTGAGAATTTCTCACAGTAAATTCATTATGCGTTAATGGTTCTAATAATGGAACCAGAAACTTAGCCAGTTTATAATTAAAAGTGCCAATCGCTGATAAAACAGGACGAATCGGTATACCTGTTTTATGAACTTTAGGTAACCCATATAAGATGCCAGGCTTAGAGCCAGTTGCAAGTAATTTAGTATAATCGAAAAGAGAGTCTTTCAAACTTCTTAAAACTCTATTCAGTTTATCCTCACATTTCAAAATATACGAGAATGGGTCTATATCAACCAACGTAAATTTAGAGGGGTCTTCTAACAACCTTTCCACCTTATTAACATACTCTAACTTGTCCAAAACCACTATACCCCTACCTTTATCTGGCCTGGTAATGCAAATACTCCTATCGTTCTTTAAGCCATTAATACACTCCAATTTCCTTTTGTCAAAAGGAGGGAATGTAGATCTATATTTACCAAAGTCGTTAAAGACTTCATGTGCTAAGGAGGAAACAGTACTGATGATATTGGTCCAACTATAATTTGTACCAGTCCTTAGGGTACAAGTTTTCAATGTGTTGCATAACCGCTCAAAACCTAAAAAATGATTAACAAAATTAGGTTTTTTTACACGTCAACCCGAAGTCTAACCCTAGAGAGAGAAGTTCTTTCTCAATGGGAGACAGAACTCTCTTTGAAAAATTGAAAACCACCTTATCAGGGTCCACCGAATTAAATGAAGGTATACCCAAGTTACGCAATTTCTTCTCGTGAATAAGTCTACATTTTTCAACCCTTTTTTCATTATAATTTTCATATTTACATTTTAAAGATGCAAAATCAACCCAGGAAACCTAGATCTTGAATTTCTCCAAGTACACGTGCAATTCACTTTTCAGCTTATTTACCCGCTTCTGCTTTTCAGATATTTTAAAGTCCAACAATCTTAATACCCAAGAATTATATTCACCTTTTAACGCAAATTTGTCGGAATACACTTTAAACCTGAGGAATCTTGGGACCAAACGATGCGCCTTACAGGTTTGTAGAAATTCCAAATCCAAGTGAGCCTTCTTAACTGCGAAATCCACTTTCTCTATTCTACTGTATAAAGTAACTGTAGGTCTTCCATATCGTTTTAATAAAATATTTATGATCGATGTTCCCTTCGGGAATCTTAATTTTAAGATGAATAGGAAAACCAGGGATATACTGAACATCTTGTATCAGAATCTTTACTTTAAAAAACATAACGTTTCGAATACTTCTCGTATTCATCATCAGATCTAAAAGAAAAAACAGAAATCACAATCAAATAGCTGGTAAACAAAGAACTCATACTGAATATAATTGCCTATCAAAGAAAGGAAAATGCTTAAAAACAAAAAACTTAAGCGCACTTAAAGTGATCAATACAAATAAAACTTATTAACTGTCACATATATTAAAACTAATTTAAAATCCATTAAACTACAAGATGAAATTTATAACTACTAAAACAAACCATTCTATTAAACTTACGTGAAGTGATAAAAAGTGAAACTTGATACCTAACACATAGATACTAAACACTATAACAAATATTTATATAATGACTACAAATCTACAAAAAATGTATGTAAAATACAAACAGAATAAGCGACAATTATAAAGTACTAACCAAAATCTTATAAAAAACTCAAATATTAAATAAAATTAAATACCAAAAAATGTATTATATATCCTAAATAAAAGATTTTATTAATGTACAATGTTAAAACTTGAACTAAGTAAGAAAGGGCAAAGACATGGTAAACTAAACAAAATTAAACTACCAAAATAAACTAAAAATCAAATTACAGGGCTTACTGTGCACTATACAGTGTACAATTGAACAGCTGAAAGGTTGCTATTTAACAGAGGCCGCAGCTCCTTTATATATAAGGATTCCATTACTCTCAAATCTGACTGGCCATTCATACAAGTGTCCAGAATTTTATTTCTTATTTGATTTGATTTTGCATCTTTAAAATGTAAATATGAAAATTATAATGAAAAAAGGGATGAAAAGTGTAGACGTATTCACGAGAAGAAATTGCGTAACTTGGGTATACCTTCATTTAATTCGGTGGACCCTGATAAGGTGGTTTTCAATTTTTCAAAGAGAGTTCTGTCTCCCATTGAGAAAGAACTTCTCTCTCTAGGGTTAGACTTCAGGTTGATGTGTAAAAAAACCTAAATTTGTTAATCATTTTTTAGGTTTTGAGCGTTTATGCAACACATTGAAAACTTGTACCCTAAGGACTGGTACATATTATAGTTGGACCAATATCGTCAGTACTGTTTCCTCCTTAGCACATGAAGTCTTTAACGACTTTGGTAAATATAGATCTACATTCCCTCCTTTTGACAAAAGGAAATTGGAGTGTATTAATGGCTTAAAGAACGATAGGAGTATTTGCATTACCAGGCCAGATAAAGGTAGGGGTATAGTGGTTTTGGACAAGTTAGAGTATGTTAATAAGGTGGAAAGGTTGTTAGAAGACCACTCTAAATTTACGTTGGTTGATATAGACCCATTCTCGTATATTTTGAAATGTGAGGATAAACTGAATAGAGTTTTAAGAAGTTTGAAAGACTCTCTTTTCGATTATACTAAATTACTTGCAACTGGCTCTAAGCCTGGCATCTTATATGGGTTACCTAAAGTTCATAAAACAGGTATACCGATTCGTCCTGTTTTATCAGCAATTGGCACTTTTAATTATAAACTGGCTAAGTTTCTGGTTCCATTATTAGAACCATTAACGCATAATGAATTTACTATGAGAAATTCTCAGGATTTTGTAAAAGAACTTTCCTCTTTAAATTTTGAGTTCCCAACTATAATGGCCAGTTTCGATGTTGAATCACTTTTTACTAATATTCCTCTGTTGGAAACCATTGATATCTGTGTAAGTCAATTATTTGCTGACACTAACTTAGTGTCTGGATTTTGTAGTAAAATATTCAGACGGCTGTTAGAAATAGCAGTTAAAGACTCCATCTTTATGTTTAATAATATTTATTATAAACAAATTGATGGAGTAGCAATGGGGTCTCCTTTAGGTCCTGCACTGGCTAATGCTTTTTTGAGTTTTCACGAAATAAATTGGCTTGATAATTGTCCTTCGGCCTTTAAACCAGTCTTGTACAGGAGATATGTAGATGACACTTTTTTGGTGTTTAGGGACCAATGTCATATTGAGAAATTTAGAGAGTATCTTAATGCACAACATAGTAATATACGTTTTACTGCAGAGTGTGAAGTTGATAATTCATTGTCGTTTCTTAATGTAAAAGTGAATAACCTCAATGGGTTCAACACTAATGTTTTTAGGAAACCAACCTTTACTGGTTTATTTTTAAATTTTAATTCCTTTGTTCCTGATATTTTTAAGAAAAATGCTATTAACACTCTACTGAATAGGGCCTTTGTTTTATGTTCTAATTGGAATAACTTTGATCAGGAAATTAATTTTTTTTCAAATAATGGTTATCCTGTGCATATGGTTTATACTTTTATAAGGAATTTCTTATATAAGAAGTTTCACCCATCGTGTAGGATTACTACAGTGGAAAGGGATCTTAAATATATTAAATTACCATTTTATGGCAGTATTAGCTTTTCTGTAAGGAGTCGTTTGAGGAGACTGTTGCAGCAGTGTTATCCTCAAGTAGAATTTAGATTTATTTTTGTCAACACAAATACCATAGGCTCTTATTTTAAATTTAAAGATAAAGTGCCTACCCCCTTGTGCTCAAATGTCGTATATATGTATAATTGTTCCAGTTGTAATGCTGGATATGTCGAGAGTTCCATTCGGAACTTTAAGATTAGGATACTTGAGCACCGGGGATTATCTTTTAGGACTGGATTACCGTTGTCTAAACCAGCATTTTCGGAGATTAGAAACCATTGTTATGAGTTTGATCATTCTCCGCTGGAATCTGATTTTAAAATTCTGGACACTTGTATGAATGGCCAGTCAGATTTGAGAGTAATGGCATCCTTATATATAAAGGAGCTGCGGCCTCTGTTAAATAGCAACCTTTCAGCTGTTCAATTGTACACTGTATAGTGCACAGTAGGCCCTGTAATTTGATTTTTAGTTTATTTTGGTAGTTTCATTTTGTTTAGTTTACCATGTCTTTGCCCTTTTTTACTTATTTCAAGTCTTAACATTGTACATTAATATAATCTTTTATTTAGGATATATAATACATTTTTTGGTATTTAATTTTATTTAATATTTGAGTTTTTTATAAGATTTTGGTTAGTACTTTATAATTGTCGTTTATTCTGTTTGTATTTTACATACATTTTTTGTAGATTTGTAATAATTATATAAATATTTGTTATAGTGTTTAGTATCTATGTGCTAGGTATCAAGTTTCACTTCTGATCACTTCACGTAAGTTTAATAGAATGGTTTGTTTTAGTAGTTATAAATTTCATCTTGTAGTTTAATGGATTTTAAATTAGTTTTAATATATGTGACAGTTAATAAGTTTTATTTGTATTGATCACTTTAAGTGCGCATAAGTTTTTTGTTTTTAAGCATTTTCCTTTCTTTGATAGGCAATTATATTCAGTATGAGTTCTTTGTTTACCAGCTATTTGATTGTGATTTCTGTTTTTTCTTTTAGATCTGATGATGAATACGAGAAGTATTCGAAACGTTATGTTTTTTAAAGTAAAGATTCTGATACAAGATGTTCAGTATATCCCTGGTTTTCCTATTCATCTTAAAATTAAGATTCCCGAAGGGAACATCGATCATAAATATTATATATATATATTTATATATATATATATATATATATATATATATATATATATATATATATATATATATATATATAAACCATGCACACCAACCCACCGGTGACACACATATATAAACCTCTAGGAAACTTGGACTCTCTCTCTTATGAAACATCACCAAAGACTGCTTGAGTACTCTACCCTATCTTGCAACCCTCTTAATATAGTATGGTGACTTATCTGACTATACGGCCGGAGACAAACCCTCAGTTAGCAAGGTCTGTTCGTCCAAGATACACCTCCCCTCAAGTCAAGATGGCGTTCACCGCTCTTGCTTCATCGCCCCTTAATACTCTATGCTATTAAACACTTAATCACTGATGGTGATGAAGGTGCTTTTACAAGCTCAGGTTATATAGTTACATCATATATATATTCATAATTGCACACTAGTTTCTTTATCAGCTATCTCACCCTGTCAGAGTAAATGTGACAGATGTATGTGAATGCATGTGTGTGTATATATGTATGTATATATGTGTGTGTATGTATATGTATAGGTATAAAGTATATATGGAAGCTGATCAGAATTACATTTTACCTTTGTGAATGTACATTAATGACACAATGTAAAAAACACATCAAACACTTTATGTAGGGCATACATAAATCTCTGTATCTATGTATTTACGTATGTAGGTTTGCTTAGCATTTTAAAAGCACCGAATCACCTTCTGTGGTTGAGTGTTCAATAAACCCTTGAACTGTATGTTTAACACATCTCTAACCCTGTCCATGGAGGACAGAAGAAAATGTATATATGCTGGTTAGCATTGTAAATGTGTGGCCACGTCTGTGGTAGAAAAAAAAATACTCTATGCTTTACATTTTCAACCAAACCCTTTATTGACTTTATTTACCATATTCTCCATGCATGCTCTTTGATTGAGTCCATTTTCCCTCACATAGTTAGGCTATTCCGGTTCACATTATTCCTAACAATCTCCAGCTGAGAAGGTACTACTTTGCTGGGCGGAGTATTACTGGTGACTCGTGGCCCCACAGATATCAGCTGTAGATTTATCACCAACAATTTATAATTGAAACTAACCTCCACAGGAGGTAAGGTTCGTAATAGACACTCAACACGCAGACAACTATATTTTTCCTCAGACAGTCACAGAGAGGCAGAGACAAAGACATCTAGTGACAGAGACGAACAGTAGAAAAATGGATGGATATATGGCTGGAAAGATGGATAGACAGATAAATAGATGGATGGGTGAATGGTTGTCTAGGTAGAAGGATAGATAGACGAAAAGATAGATGGAAATATAGTTGGCATGATTAACGGAGAGAAAGATAGTTAAGTGCATGGATAGATAGATGAATAGAAATCTAGTTGGAAAGATAGTTAGATAAATGAATAGAAAACTAGTTGGAAACATTACTTGATAGATAGATAGATGGATAGATTAATGAATGGATGGATAGATTAATAGATTGATGAATAGATTAATGTATAGATGGATAGGTTAATGGATAGAAAGCGAAATTGATAGAATAATGGATAGAAAGCTAGATGGATAGATTAATGGAAATAAAACTAGATTGAAATATTAATGGAAATAAAACTAGATCGAAATATTAATGGAAATAAAACTAGATCGAAATATTATTGGATAAATGGATAGAAAGCTAGATGGATAAATTAATGGGTAGATAGCTGCACAGATGGATGGATAGAGCGATGGATGCAAAGATGGATGTATGTATATAGATAAATGGACAGAGAGAAGGGCAGATGAATGGATTGATGGATGCATAGATGGATGGATGTGTAGGTTGATGCATAGATATATAGATAGATGGATACATTGATGGATACAGGGACCGACGGGTAGATAGAAGTATAGATAAATAGACCGATGAGTAGATGTATGGACAAGTGGATTGATGTACAATATAGTGTGGATAGACAGAAATATAGATATAAAGATTTATGGATTGCTAGATGGGTAGATAGATGAATAGATACATTCTTAAATAGGCTGATGGTTAGATACCAGTTATATAGATGAAAAGATAGACTGAGATAGACGGATAGATAGATGGATATATTGATTGTTGGGGGAGTTGATTGAGAGATAAATGGATAGATGTATAGATGCACAGATTGATGAATAGATGGATGTATATAAGAATAGATTAATGGATATATAGATTAATGGATAGACATATAGAGAGATAGGTGGATATATAGACAAATAGAGAGATAGGTAGAAGGATAGATAGATAGACAGAGTGGAGACAGACTGACAGACTCGGGCAACTCCGGGTATTCCCCCAGTGCCATATATGCCAAAAATGCTCTCAAACGTCCCCATGGTACCAAAAAACAATAAATGTTTAATATTTATAGGACATTATTCACAAGAAATATAAACTCAAAATATGTATCTTACTGAATGGAAACACATTACTTGTATCATGCTACATACTCCAAACTTTACGTGAGAATGTCTGTCTGTCTGTCTGTTTGGCTGTTCGAGGTTGGAGGCCACACGGTTGAGGCTAGCATCGTCCATATTGACAGAGGGAATGGTCGGTGGTACAGGATGAACAATGGATGGTTCGGGAGGTCAGAATTGAAGAGGTAAAAGCATGCCAAGGTCACATTCACACCACCACTAAGATGTTTGGCAATGAAAGCCTTCTGCTCAGCTAAATATTTTCAAAACAAACGTTCAGAGTAATCTTTTTTTCTAATGGTAATATGTACCATTATACTCTGATCTTGGGAAAATTAACATAAATTTCATGCGGTAAATAATTTGGCCGTACTCACATAAAACAGACGATTCTTCCACAGCTTTAAAGGTTTATCAAGCCACGGCCCTTTATCAGAGTAAGGGGTAACTATTATTTGTTGAGTGTTTCACACGCTCTCCTAAGGTCCTCTCGCAGGCGATACCCACACATTAGACAATAATATTTTTGGTAAAAGAGAGAGAGAGAGAGAGAGAGAGAGAGACAGAGAAACAGAGAGAGAGAGAGAGAGAGAGAGAGAGAGAGAGAGAGAGAGAGAGAGAGAGAGAGAGAGAGAGAGAGAGAGAGAGAGAGAGAGAGAGAGAGAGAGGAGAGCTAGAGAGAGACAGAGAGACAGAGAGAGACAGAGAGACAGAGAGAGACAGACAGACAGACAGACAGAGAGTGACCGAGAAATACAAAGACAGAGACAGACACACGCAGTCAGTAACAAAACAACAGACTGCGGGAAGAAATACAGACTGATAGACAGACAAAGAGAGAGACGCAGAGACAGAAACTGTAGGGAGATAGACAGTGCAAATATATGTATGCATAGAGAGATGGATATAGTGATGTATATATTTTTGGATAGAAGGATATATAGACAGATGACAAGATTGATAGATAGATGGATGAATAAATAGGTGGATGGATTAATAAATAGAATAAATGGAAACAATGAGAATGTTAACATAAACTGAGTATTTCTCGTACTCACCTAGTTGTACTCACCTAGTTGTGCTTGTCGGGGTTGAGATCTGACTCTTTGGTCCCGCCTCTGAACTGTCAATCATCTGGTGTACAGATTCCTGAGCATATTGGGATCTATCATATCTACATTTGAAGCTGTGTATGAAGTCAGTCTCCACCACATCACTTCCTAATGCATTCCACCTGTTAACTACTCTGGCACTGAAAAAGTACTTTCTAACGTCTCTGTGGCTCATTTGGGTACTCAGTTTCCACCTGTGTCCCCTTGTTCGCGTACCTCTCATGTTAAACAGTTTATCCTTTTCAACATGTAAATTCCTTTCAGAATTTCATAGGTATTAATCATATCTTCCCTTACTCTTTTGTCTTCCAGTGTTGTGAGGTGCATTTCACGCAGCCTTTCCTCGTAATTCATGCCTCTTTGATCTGGGACTAGCCTAGTGGCATACCTCTGAACTTTTTCAGTTTCTTGTGCTTGACAAGGAACGGGCTCCATGCAGGGGGCCGCATACTCCAGGATTGGTCTTACATATGTGGTATACAAGGTTCTGAATGATTCCTTTCACAGGTTCCTGAAGGCAGTTCTACTGTTTGCCAGCCTCGCATAAGCCGCAGATGTTATTGTTTTGATGTAGGCTTCAGGAGACATGTTTGGCCTGATATCAACACCTAGATCTTTCTCTCTGTCCGTTTGATGAAGGACTTCTTCTCACATTATGTATCCTGTGTCTATCCTCCTATTTCCACCGCCTAGCTTTATTAACTTACATTTACTCGGGTTTAACTTTAGTAGCCATTTCTTGGACCATTCATTCAGTTTGTCTAAGTCATCTTGTAGCCTCCTACTATCTTCCTCTATTTTAATCCTCCTCATAGTTTTTGCATCATCAGCAAACATTGAGAGGAATGATTCTATACGTTCAGGGAGATCATTTACATATAACAGAAACAGTATAGGTCCAAGGACTGAACTCTGCGGGACTCCAATGGTGATGTTTCGCCAATCTGAGACCTCGCCCCTTACAGAGACTCGCTGTCTTCTGTTGCTTAGGTACTCCCTTATCCAGTGGAGAACCTTCCCTTTGACTCCTGCCTGCATCTCCAACTTTTGCACTAGCCTCTTGTGTGGTACAGTGTCAAAGGCTTTTTGGCAATCCAAAAATATGCAGTCTGCCCATCCTCTCTCTTTCTTGCCTGATTTTGTTGTTGCCAGGTCGTAGAATTCAATTAATCCTGTGAGGCAGGACTTGCCATACCTGAACCCATATTGATGTTGTGTTACAAAGTTCTTTCGCTCCAGATGTTTCACTAGCTTTATTCGCACAATCTTCTCCATAAGGTTTCATGGTATGCAAGTTAGGGACACTGGCCTGTAGTTCAGTGCCTCTTGTCTATCCCCCTTCTTGTATATTGGAACTACATTAGCCGTGTTCCAAATTTTTGGCAGTTCCTCTGTTACCAGTGATTTGTTATACACTATGGAGAGTGGTAGGCACAGTGGTAGGGGATTCGAACACTGGCCAACAAGGTGGCAGTTGCACGCTGTATCCACTACACCATACTTCAAAGCCATAAGAGAGGTAGGAATTCTGGGGTATTTAACCAACCAGAACTCCAATCCTCTCCCAGGCAATGAGATAGTGTGGGACCCCCGATGCTCTTTCATCGAGCCCTGTTATATGGGAAAACTCAGTGTCAAATGCTTAATGCACAGACTACCCAATTCCTAAAAAAAACTAAAACTACCTAAAAAAAAAAATATATATGTATATATATATATATATATATATATATATATATATATATATATATATATATATATATATATATATATATATATATATATATATATATATATATATATATATATGCAATTGACGATCACAAAACACTGATCATTTTATGCGGAAAATCCACAGAGAAATATGAAATGAGGTGTTATAATTTAAAATGTTATGAAATGTTATGTTATAATTTCATTATATAAAATTTAAGTTATAATATTGCACAACAGTTTAAGAAACAACTCTGATAGAGAGGCTTACAATGTCTCATTATAATTGTATATTCATATATTGTGTGTTCATGAGGCTTTTCTTTAATCTTTCATCCTTATTCTCTGACCGCTTAATCCTCTTTGACCATTCTAAGCTAAGCTATACCTGTTTTTGGTTAATTACACCTGACCAACCCTAGAGATGGGTTGGTCAGGTGTCGGCCTATACATCCTCCCCCTTCTCCCTTCTCCTTAGTCACACGTTCCTCACACGTGAGGAACACAAATGCGAACACAAGTTGCATATTGTCCTGGGGACCATTCAGGCTT